>NC_069145.1:33161267-33206984 GCF_943734635.1 Anopheles cruzii
TATGCCACACAACACAAGCAAACTCGAGTATCGGACGAACAAGCGAACAGTACAAAGCTTTGAGACACATAACGTCACGGAACTCAGAACTCATACGAATAACAAAACCCAGCATTCTATACGCTCTCTTGATTATATCCTCGAGGTGCAAGTTAAGCTTCAGCCTCGCGTCCAGTGTTACACCTAAGTCACGGATAACATCTACACGCGGAACAACAGACGAGCCAATGCGATACGGAAACAAGACAAGGGCCTTTTTCCTAGAAAAAGTTAAGACATAGCACTTACTGACATTCAGTGACATGTTATTACAAGCACACCAATGAACAAAGCGTTCGAGTAATTCTTGCAAATAGACACAGTCAGACGAGTTACAGACAGGTAAGAACAATTTTAAATCATCAGCGTACAGCAAGTGACACTCAGAAGGAAGCCGAAGAGTAAGGTCATTGATGAAAAGCACAAACAAAAGCGGTCCCAAATTGCTTCCTTGGGGAACGCCAGAGGCATTAGAGAATACAGAGGACAGGGTCTGATTAACCCTAACACGAATGACACGATTAGACAGGTAAGATACAATCCAACTCACGAGCAAAGGACAGACACAGGACACAGACACAGGATGGCAACAGGATTCCTTTCGAGCGAACGGGTATTGAAACTGTGCTACCCAACGGTTTTCCCCAAAATTTAAAATCTGCTCGAAACCGCCTTTTGTTATGCGCGGCGTGCGCGGTGTCAAAAACGATCCAACAGCAAACCACGAGCGAAAGATTGGCGATAGCATTCGTGAATGAATTAGTCACTGTAGCCGGGTTGGGCCTTCGGCGTCGGCCAAATCGCTTTGTCACGCCGCATCTGAATAACGATTAAGTGGCCCGTATATTGGTATCGCCTCGTATACATCTGAGACCGCCGTCTGAGTGATAAGTAGGGAGAACTTTGGCACAACACTCACACGTGGTTGGTACCGAAAAACGTGAAGACATCGCGGTCTTATCGTATCGATTGTTCCGCCGACCGGCCGGCCGGTGAGTCGGTTAGCGTGCGTACGGCTCAGGTGTTCATTAAATTAGAAGTACTGAAGTCTCTCGACCCGGCAAGATATTCGCTGCACGACGATAACTGACATCTTGCAGGTGTCCGAACACCTGCCCTCGGTTCGGATAAGATTAGTTTCGTTGGCCAAGGTGGTTTGTACCGAGTATAAAAACATGCGAAACGACGCTCAGGACAGTCAAGTACATTGCGGCCTCCAGTTGAAGCCACGAAGGGAACGCTAGGTCAGCACCGCAGTTAAACGTCGTTGCCCAAAACGCATCCTATCAAAATGTTCCGGTTCGCAGTCCTGCTAGTGGCCGTCGTTGCCTGCGCTAGTCTAACGGAAGCGCTTGTAACGCATCCCTGCTCCAATAATCGGCCCCATCTTACCAGTGTCACACTCACCGGCTGCACTCAGATGCCTTGCGAACTGGTCCGTGGCAGCGACATCTGGATGGAGCTGGACTTCCAAGCGCGTAAGTCAACCTGGCCACAGTCGAGCGATGTGGATGGGTTCGTTGTACAGAAAGTACTCACAGTGTACAATTTGTTCTTGTAGCGTTCGCCGCCCAAAATCTGCAATACCGCGTTGTGGCGACGGCCCTCGGCATCACTGCTCCCTACGAACTGCCGCCAGATCGTGCTGCCGCCTGCAACTGGCTAGTCGGAACCACTTGCCCCATCAGCCAGGGCGAGGACGTCTCCAGCACGCTGAGCATGCCGGTTCTGCCAATCTATCCGCTGGTCACGCTGGTGGTTGAAGTTAGTGTGCTCGATGAGGAAACGCGAACTCATGCCTGTTTCGCGGTCGACGCCCGTGTGGTTGTTGCTTAAGTGTTGCTTGTGATAATTTTATTAATAAACATAGATCATTGTTTTCATACCAACTTCGTGATCTACTTTCGTTTTATTCACTGCTGATGGGCATAATCCTGTTTCGTGGAAAGAAAATGTATTGCATAAATTGCAGTGTTCGTTCGTTGGTTGTGCGTTTTCTCATTTCAATGGTATGTTCAAACTCGTAGATGGTGGCGCCATCTATGTATCAGAAGCGAAGCAAATTTCAAAAATTCAATTGGCGATGTTTTGTTATTGATTGAGACACGTGGCGCATCCACAATTGTTTCAGTTACTAATCACACAGTGCGATTCGTTTGTGGTAGTCGTTACTCCTTCAAATATACTTTACATGCTGCGATGGGATCGGTACCGTTTTCTATTTGAAATAGTTCTTTCGCATCGTCCTTTCCGTTGCTTAAGTGTTTAGTCTGTTTCAGTCGGTTCAATAAAACGAATTTCAATGTGTTGTAAAATGATGCAAAATTGAAGACATTTATACTAAATTCTATCGAAATGCAGGAATTCGTTTAGAGTGCAGTTTTCTCGAAACTATGCAACTATCCTCATGGGTCGCACCGTTGCGTAAGAAATCGTGGGGATTGCCCGGTATTGCCGCCAATTAGCGTAGCGCAGCCTTATCGTGATTCCGGAGTGACATCCAGATCCAGGTAGCGACCGATTTCGTACACCTCGTCTCATCCCTGCGAAAAAAGGGAGACCAGCTGGGAGTAATGCGATAACCGCCTTGCGACACTTGAAGTTGCCACCTGTTCGCGGCCATAAATCGATTATGGCGATTATTATCACGGAAGCCACCGTAGAAGAGAAAAACGTGAAGACCAAGTTGGTGCAAAGAACGAACAGCCGAGTTGCGATTTCTGTCAGTACATAGGCCGTTCGTGCGTAACCTTAGATTAACATAGTGGTCAGCTTGGGCGAACGAACGGAGACCGAAAAATGGCCAGCGTCTGCGTACGAGGCGGGCATATAAAAACGAGTGCCAAAAATCGTGCAATTAGACGCCTCGGTGCAGTTGCAGCAAGCACATCAGCCCACTCAGCGAACCTTCAGCGAACGGCTACCCACCCGAAGCCAAGATGATCCGCGTTCTGCTACTGATTGCTCTCGCCCCAGCTCTGGTGTATGGCAGCATCCATCGTGTCTGCACGGGAGCTCGTCCGCAGCCCTTTGATGTTTCAATCGATGGCTGCACTGCTCCCCCTTGCAACCTGGTGCGCGGTCAAGATGTAATTGCTTACATCAGTTTCACCGCCGGTAAGTCTACGGCAAAGAAAGTAGCACCAGTAAGGTACTAACGAATACTTATTCCTCGTTTCGATAGATCGCGCCGTGTTCAACATGACGACGATTCCGACGGCAACGGCCCTCGGTATCACTGCCCCCTACCCGCTGCCGGCTGAGTTCGCTGCCACCTGCAACTGGCTGGAAGGATCGTCCTGTCCGCTGAGCCCGAACGAGGACGTCACTTACAGACTGACGATTCCGGTCCTGTCAATCTACCCCTTGGTCAGTCTGGTCATTGAAATTGACATCGTTGACCAGGACAGTCAAACCGTCGCCTGTTTCCTTGTCGATGCCCAAGTGGTTGTCGCTCCTAGTTTAAAATAAAATTCTGCTATTTGCTGAGTCAACCATTAATTTATTACATTCGTTGGAATTAATGTTAAACTACTCTAGCCTCTAGCTGGAAGCACGTCACAACGTCCTGATTTTGGTCGACCAGCTTCAGTTCCACCGTGAGACTAAGCGTTGGGTAGCTACTAAGCACCGGAAGCTGCAGTTCGTAGGTGACGTCTTCCTTTACCGACACGGGACACTGGCCTCCAACCAGCCACTTACACGCGTCTTGACGGTCGCTCGGCAGCACAAACGGTACCGACAAACCGCCGAAGCTGGCACGCACTTCCGGGCGAAGTGCGGTCAGAGGTCTGTTGGCAGTGAAGTCTACCATGACTTTCGCGTCGTGTCCTTTCGGCAGATCGCAAGGAGCAGAATGGCACCCGGCAACGTCAACCGACGTAGGTAGGGCTCCTTCGGTGCCTGTGGTAGAAACGGTTTCAGCGAGTTAGATAAGCAGCAAATGAAAGAGATCTCGCTCCAATCTTACATTTTTGCACTGCGATCACATCTGCGAGCACCAGGGCGGGTATGCAAACTGCAAACAAACTCACTACCAGCTGCATAGTGATTGATTGTGCGATTGAACAAAGATAGTGAACAAGTAACGGTGAGTTGTGCGGCACAAACCCTTAAATACAGAACCAGGCAATGCTTACCGGCACTACTTAGTGGGTTTCAAGAACTTACAACACGTGTTCGTGTAGAAAACCCGTACTTTCGCGTCTTAAGAGGCGTGACGTGCCATCGTAACTAGTGAGGATTAGGTTGATAAGAAAAACTAGCAAAACTCGATTCGTTCCAGTGTCATTGAACTTGTCAGAACAGTTACAGTTAGTTACGTAATACCTGAGAGAGTACCATAGGGATGTAGTATTTTTATTTACCAAAGATTTATCATTCATATTGAATATTTCAATATATTTCATTTCTGTGAAAACTAATAAATAATAAAGGAAGATACAAAAAACTTTATTGAGAAACAAAGACGTTGTTCAATTAAACACTTACATGTTCCTTCATCGACTAGTTAGTCTTAGTTAGGTTTGTTTAGTAAACGATGAGAGTACCAACTGCTGGAAGATTGTGATTTGCATTCATAATTTATATTTACGTATATTACTAAATTGTAACACCTGATCATTTATACTGTTTATCTAAACCGAAATTTTAACAAAAAAACCCCAAAACTCTTTCAAATTTTAGTGTAGCTTTTTTTAAACAAAGTTCAAACGACAATTGGTAGTAATGTTTTCTTTTGTGGATAATGTTCGTTCATTGTAACGATACAGGATAAATGGTTTTTTAGCGGATATATTTTAATCATAAGTATTCGATTCGATTTCGATCAGACGGCGGTTGTAAAACTGTCACAATTCAAATCAAAACGAGCATAGTGTTTAGGTGAGCTTTTATTTGGGACAGCGCCACCTATAAGTGAACATTACTTACCAAAGTAATGAAAAAGGAAAAACACACTTGAGATTGAAATTAAAAAACAATTTGAAATTATCTTCCAAAAATGATGACAAAATTGAGCGTGAGATTGCATTTCTGTCTGAGTCATCGTATAGCCGAGCTCTTAATAATTGTCGAAGAGAAAATCTATATAAACGATCTTCGTCACACCATGCTAAGTGTTCACATGTTTTCACATGATTGTCTTTGTTGCTATCGCTGATCGTATGAAAACTATTTGAACGAAATGTAAAAATCATCAGTTTTGTATTTCACCATTGGACACACAACATAAGTGTTTTCGACCCGCATTTGTAACTTGATTTCCGGCGGAGTTCTCATAATCTCAATCGATTCTTTGGGGTGTTGTTTTGTAGGCACTGTCAAGCGTTTTCCGGTGTCTCGGGAAGCGTTTGTGCGCCCGGAAGCCATTAATCGATGCACACCGGCAGTTGATAACAGAGCAAAGTATCGCCCTTGCTATTTGTTAGCTCCCAGCGCAGCTTTCCAGTAATCTGGGGAATACGAAGTTAGCAAAGCATGTGATTAGTCCGGTGTCCTACTAACTTGGGAGGCACTCGAGAAACTTACCGGAGGCAGACCAGGATTGACGTAGATATCAGCTGAAAACAACAGTCCCGCAGATCCCTGCAATGGGCAAACAGAGCCCTCACAAGTAGTCGGAGTGATAGTGGCCTTCGTTTTGACATTATTTAGTATGAAGTAAGCTTCGTGTTTCAGAATACTATCCGTCGAGGCGCCTTGAAGCGGAAAATGGGGTAGGAATATCAGAGGAAAATAAAGTTACGTTAATACAAATATTTGATCAATAGTTAATGGTCGCGACTGTATAGTTTTTATTGCCAAAGCGCCACTCGAGACACTAAGCATGGTCACTTCGTAATACATCTGCGTGGGCAGTAAGCTCAGATTTTAATTAACGTCCGATTGAATGATTTTGTTTTATTGCTAGAGTGGCGCCTACGTACTTACCGTTTGCCGTGAATTCAGCCTTAACCCCGACGGTTGTTCCACGTTGCATCGTGCATGGTGCGGTCTTACAGCTGGACAAATTTATTGATAGAACGTCGTATTTGGTGCCTGGTTAAAAAGAAAACAAAATAGAACAATAATTTCACATTGTTATCAATGTGCACTGAATGTCCCAATTAATGCGTCTTTCAATGTTTCTTAATAAGCGGATTACTTGCTTCCACAGGATATTATTACGTCTTTTCAGGCAAAATTGCGTTTGAGCTTTGTCCTATTGCACTTTGTACCGCCAGGGGCACAGATCGTACGTTGCGTTGTAGAATCAAACGGGTACAAAAAATCTCAGTCAATTTGTGCAAGGTTCAAATACGGTGCACAGTAAGGTTTATGAATGAACAGAACTCGTTTACGTGATTATTCGGTGTTTCTTAATCTCGAGCAGAATGATTTTCAATGATACTCAGCAATAGTAACCAATCCGCACGCCGAAGTCGTCTTGTGGCCCTTTTTGTTGGTACCTCCGGTACCACTTATCTACGTACCACCCGAAAGGCGGTTAATGGGTGACGATCAATCTTGTAGCGTGACGTTTTTTCCGGCAATTCACCAGTACAATCCCGGCCCGATTCGTTGGACTTTGGCCTGGATTGTTCACTTACCGCAGTCTTCGAAGATGAGACTGGAGCTGGTGGGCGGATTACGCTGAAGTTGCCACCAGCGGAACCACCAGCGAAGAGGCCCAGCTTCGAGGGAGGTCAAACTAAGCAGCACGCACATCACGCATACCCACACAATGTTCTTCATGTTAGTCTTTACTTCTTTTTTTCTCGCTTACTCAAACTGTTTCGATCGGGAACTTCACGCTCAGTAACCTACGTCTAAATGCGGGATATTCCGCCAAGTATCACGAACGATATGAAGGGTGGCTTTCCGTTGTAACACCGACGAGTGGTACTCGAAGACTAAACGCATCAGTGTGACCGACGGGTCCGGCTACTACCATCCGGAAAGGCTCCGTGGGGCCGGTCAGAATCGCTGATAAGGATCGCGATGGGCCGTTGCTGTCCCTCGGCTTCTGTCTAGCGCATTTATTTTGGTGGTTGGGACCTGATTAGGAATTTACACATTTTCGTGTAAAACGACGTTCGGGTTCCGGTACCTCGGAACTGCAACAACCGACAGCAACTGACAGTCGCGTGATTCACACATTTTTCGGATCTGCCGATAGAGCTCGGTTTCCGCTTGTAAGTCGCATTCCTGCAATGATAAACAATCTGCGCAGCGAAGGTATAAAATGACAGTGCTGTGGCCCAGCTTTGTGGCCTCATTAGCATCAGCACTACACTATGCTTACAGCTCGAAACGGATCTCGTTGGAAAGTCTTCCTAACGATCGCATTGATTGGGCTGTGCAATGGAGCTTTGGCGCAGGTAAGGTAGATCACAGGCAGACTATTCCAACGGAAGGCAACACGATCCTAACACTTTATGTTTCCCGGCCACAGCAGTACGACGTTCACCTGGATAACGTGGAGCGTTTGGAGGGCAGCGAGAACTACTTCTCGTACAACTACACGACCGAAAAGATCTCCGAAATGAAACTTAAGTTCTCGGCCCACATCCAGCAGCACAAAGAACTGGACGACAGCTACTCGGTGGTGGCACTGATATCGCGGGCCGATCTCGCTGAAGGCAGCGAGTACGAAGTGGTGATGGACTTGAAGAAACCGCTCTGCGAGTGGATGAAAACGATCTACAAGACGTACTTCTACGAGGAGCTGGAACCGCTGAGCAATTTGCCACACTTTGACACCTGCCCGCTTCCGGCGGCTGAGTACTGGCTGAAGGACTACGTACTGGACACCGAACCGTACAAGGAGATGATGCAGGAGGGCCGATGGAAGGTTGAGATGAAGCTCATGAAGGGAGACGAGGTGTGCTCGGGAGTTATTACCACGACCACCGTCAAACCGGTAGCTTAGCACTGCACGTTTGGGTATGCCGCTCGAAGTCTCGAAATAAATTCCTTGTAGTACATGACATAGTGGACGGTTGTTCGTAAATTAGAATGAGAAAGGATTCGGAAATGTACCGCAGAGAATCATCAACTTTAAGTTCAACTAGCAAACAAGAAACTGTTGGACGTCATTATTCGACTAGAGTACTGCCACAGTGCAGTTCCTTCCATTACATTCCGTGTTCGACACAAATACTCATCACTTAACCACAAAGTACTTCAGTATCGCAGAAAATGTAAGATGGTTTGGCGAGTTGGAGTCCTTTGAAGATGCGTATGAATCGTTTTGAATCGTTTTCGTATTTTATAAAGTTATATCCAATTTCTCTTTCAGAATGTTGTATTTTCTTTTCAGAGTGATGTAGCATGTGGGAAGCTACGCGAGCCTACCAATTAAACCAATTCTTTCGTTAATTTCACGTACATCGCTCCTCGTGCAGCGAGCACACCCGTTTTCTTGACCCGCAAGTCGGTGGTTGCCCTCCAGAATCCCTCCGGTACGACGATCGGAATCACGGACGAATCGATGTACGCATCCTTCACCCAATATTCGCCTTTCGGAAAGGGACACAACCCTTCCGGTGGTATGAACGGGAGATTGGTGAAGTTCACAAATACGTGCTGGTAGTCGCGGTAGTGAGTCCTGATGAACTCGCAAAATGGGCGCGATGCCAGCTTCATCGGGTACTCATTGTACTGGTTGTTTCCCTGGGCGCTGCGCGCGAAGCTCACGCCGTACTGAGAAAGAGGGTACATATTTTAGAAACAAATCTACTTGTAAAATACATTTTTTTTACCCTAGACTAAGTGCCATACCTCATACTCATCTCCGAGATCAACCAACAATATCCCAGTTCCGTTGAGCACGGATACCGTTCGGTTGAATTTTCGTACACGCAACAATTCCATGTTAAAGATGTCCGATCCATTTATGGTTTCCCAACGGTCGAAATCAACTATTACTTTCAGCAGAGCGCTGGTCAGAGTTAGAGCGTAGAGTAGCACGAAAACTAGCGCGACTTTGATGGAGCGCATGTTGGGTGACATAAAGCCGGTCGGCGCACAGTCCATTACTTTATACTGCGTCGTACGATGGCGTGCACCAATATTCTATATGAGATTGTCCTGCTCATGTTAAGATTAGGCTATCGCGAAAACCTCTAGAGTTTACTCGGACACAGCGGATGTTATCAGATCCTTGTTATGCCCCTGTCTTCGATCAAAACATGAAAAAGAAGAAGCTATCGGTTGCTTAATACGAATAAAGTTTTAGATTAATTTAGGTGTACAGTTTGATAACTAATAATGAAGACCTTGAGCTATGGAATGATACTAAAACTACAATAATGACCATGATCCACGTTGAACGGTCAGTGAGAAAGTTAACGCTAACTTTCAGATATAACGTTGCAGTGTTCTGAAAGTATGTCATTGCGTTTACTTCTTCATTTCATTCGATTTTCATTAAGCATTTTCTCCGACAAATAAGTCACAATTAATGGATTAAGTAACAATAAATGGACTTAACAAAACGGAGAATACAAACAAAGGCCTGATCCCGATGTGATCTTTAAATAATTGTATTGTCGTTCTTAATGTTTTTTTCGTACCGTGGAAATACTTTATTTTACTTTCGACTCAGTTGCACACTATCTCATGTCGCCTTGTACAATCTTGAAAAATAATTCCGCGGCGAGTATGGCCAAGTTTTCTTTGGCTTTGTAAAATAATATATCCAGCTTCCAGAGACCTGGCCGAAAATACTTATTGATTAAATTGGCGTCCATGACTTTGTTCTTGATGTAGTACATCTGTGCCGGCCACGGACACGTTCCGGCATCGGGAAAATTGGTGGTGTCCCGATAAAACTCCCGATAGTCTCTGTAGGTTGTGTTGAGAAACTGCCAGAACGTTTGCATGGGAATTCGGAATGGTGAACGGATGAACTGATTGTTTCCCAGTACACTGTACGACAGTACCAGCGTGAACTGTAGAAAGACAGGAAGAATACGTTCACCAAGATGGAAAATCAACACATTTTTAATAAAACTCACCGAAAAATTGTCGTCCAGATCATGAAACAGTTCAAATTCTCCATCCAATACGGACAAAGTTCGGTTGAACTTGCGAATTCGCATTTTACTTGCATCTAAATATTCTGAACCATTAAACTGCTCAAGTCTTTCGTACATAACTTGCAAGGATCTCTCCGAACCGCACATTTGGATAATCACCAAACCAAGCGTGAAAAGGAAGCACTTTGAAGCGAAGAACTCAAAGATGGAGGTCATTGAGCACATATTCGAATAAACACAATCCGGTACACGTAGACTTTCGGATAGAACTACGATACTGTAAATCACTGAATATATATATGGTTTGGAGTAATTGTCCGACAACATTAATTTTACCTTGCACAGATTGACTGATAGGGTGACACGAGTTGGACGGTCATGCGAGTATGTTGAATGATGCATTGATAACTAAATTATAAAAAGAAGCGTATGAATTACGGTGGGTTCATTCATGACAGTCGTAGTCCAGTAGCACTGTCCTACAAGAATTAATTTTTTATGGACCCCACCGCTACAATCCCGACCCGATTCATTGCACTTTCTCTCATCTGGAATGTTCACTTACCGCAGTCTTCGAAGATGAGACTGGAACTGTTGGGCGTTTCCCGGCCACAAACAAGAAACTGTTGACCTATGGCCACAGTCGATTCTCATGTTTGCACAAGTCGTGTGTTACCTTGGACACTACTTGGCGAATGTTTTTTTCAAGTGCTCCAAAGTTGCAAGCTTGTTAGCATAAACACGATCGTTTGGTCCATAGTCTCCATATTTTCAAATGCAGGTCAAAAACAATTTGTTATCATCTGGCAGTATCGCTCGGAACTGATGGTAGTGGTCCTCCCTTCGTCGTTTTCGAAAACATAGGTTCCTATGACGCCGAGAGTCCATAATGTGCACCCTACAGTTACCATTTCTAGATATAACGGCCTCAATTCAATCGATTGAGAGTAACCCAGATGCGACAACCTTACTTGTTTACGTAGCTGCCATATTTTTAAAATTAATATCCAATATTTCATATAATTTATCCAATTTCTATTGTAGAATGTTGTATATTGTCTTCAGACTGGTGTAGCAAGTGAGAAGCTACGCGAGCCTACCAATTAAACATATTCTTTCGTTAATTTCACATACATTGCTCCTCGTGCAGCGATCACGCCCGTTTCTCTGATCCGCAGCTCGGTGGTTGCTCGCCAGAATCCCTCCGGAACGACGATTGGAATCACGGACGAATCGATGTACGCATCCTTCACCCAATATTCGCCTTTCGGAAAGGGACACAACCCTTCCGGCGGAACAAACGGGAGGTTGGTAAAGTTCAGAAACATGTGCTGGTAGTCGCGGTAGTGAGTCCTGATGAACTCGCAAAATGGGCGCGACGCCAGCTTCATCGGATATGCATCGTACTGGTTGTTTCCCTGGGCGCTGCGTGCGAAGCTCAAGCCGTACTGAGGATGAAGGAAACATATTTTAGATAGTAGATTTTCAAATACAATTACCCTACGCTAAGCGCCATACCTCATACTCATCTCCGAGATCGACCAACACTATACCGGTTCCGTTGAGCACGGACAGCGTTCGGTTGAATTTTCGTACACGCAGCAAGTCGACGTTAAAGATGTCTGATCCATTTATGTGTTCCCAGCGGTCGAAATCGACCACTACCTTCATCAGAGCGCTGGTCAGTGTTGGGGCGTAGAGTAGCACGAAAACTAGCGTGACTGTGATGGAGCGCATGTTGGGTGACATAAGGCCGGTCAGCGCACAGTCCACTATTTTATACTGCGTCGTACGATGGCGTGCGCCAATGTTCTACATGAGATTGTTCCGCACATGTTAAGATTAGGCCATCGCGAAAACAATTATGGTCTCATGCGCATGCTGTAAAGTTTACTCGTACACAGCGGTTGTTATCAGATTCTTGTTATGACTCTGTCTTCAATCAAACCATGAAAAAGAAGGAGCTAAAGGTTGCATAATATGAATAAAGTTTTGAATTAATTGAGTGTACAGTTGATAAATAATAATGCAGACCTTGAGCTATGGAATGATACTAAAACTACAATAATGACCATGATCTACGTTGAACGGTCAGTGAGAAAATTACCGCTAACTTTCAGATATAACGTTGCAGTGTTCTGAAAGTATGTCATTGCGCTTACTTCTTCATTTTATTAGATTTTCATTAGGCAGAATATTTTAAGTTAAAATATCAAGTATAAGAAGTCTTATATGCCGTGTTCTGGAGAAATTGGATGTACGTCTGTAAGTTAGGGCGATCGTGGAGCGTCATACTACTTCCGGTATTACACACAAGGTGGCCCGCGGAAGCGAGAGGCGTTGGTTCATTATGTTTCAGCCAACAGTCTCCGACAAATAAGTCACAATTAATGGATTAAGTCACAATAAATGGACTTAACAAAACGGAGAATACAAACAAAGGCCCGATCCCGATGTGGTCTTTAAATAATTGTATTGTCGTTCTTAATGTTTTTTTTCTATCGTGGAAATACTTTATTTTACTTTCGACTCATTTGTACACTATGACATGTCGCCTCGTACAACTTTGAAAAATAATTCCGTTGCGAATATAGCAAAGCTTTCTTTGGCTTTGTAAACCAATATGTCAATCTTCCAGAGACCCGGCCGAAAATACTTATTGATTAAATTGGCGTCCAAGACCTTATTCTTGACGTAGTAAATCTGTGCCGGCCACGGACACGTTCCGGCATCGGGAAAATTGGTGGTGTCCCGATAAAACTCCCGATAGTCTCTGTAGGTTGTGTTGAGAAACCGGCAGACCTTTTGCAATGGAATTCGGAATGGTGAACGGATGAACTGATTGTTTCCCAGTACACTGTACGACATTACCAGCGTGAACTGCAGAAAGACAGGAAGAATATTACGTTCAGCAAGATGGAAAATTATCACATTGATCATTTTTAATAAAACTCACTGCAAAATTGTCGTCCAGATCATGAAACAGTTCAAATTCTCCGTCCAATACGGACATAGTTCGGTTGAACTTGCGAATTCTTACTTTACTAAAGTCTAAATAATCTGAGCCATTAAACTGCTCAAGTCTATCGTACATAACTTGCAAGGATGTCTCCGAACCGCACATTTGGATAATCACCAAACACAGCGTCAAAAGGAAGCACTTTGAAGCGAAGAACTGGAAGATGGAGGTCTCTGAGCACATATTCGAATAAACTCAATCCGGTACACGTAGACTTTCGGATAGAACTACGATATTGTAAAACACTGAATATATAGGGCTCGGTTAGAAGTAATTGTCCGACAACATTAATTTAACCTTGCACAGATTGACTGATAGGGTGACACGAGTTGGACGGTCTTGCGAGTATGTTGAATGATGCATTGATAACTAAATTATAAAAAGAAGCGTATGAATTACGGTGGGTTCATTCATGACAGTCGTAGTCCAGTAGCAGTGTCCTACAAGAATAAATTTTTTATGGACCCTACCGCTACAATCCCGACCCGATTCTTTGCACTTTTTCTCATCTGGAATGTTCACTTACCGCAGTCTTCGAAGATGAGGCTGGAACTGTTGGGCGGATGACGCTGAACGTTTCCCGGCCACAAACAAGAAACTGTTGACCTATGGCCACAGTCGATTCTCATGTTTGCACATGTCGGGTGTTACCTTGGACACTACTTGGCGAATGTTTTTATCAAGTGCTCCAAAGTTGCAGGCTTGTCAGCATAAACACGATCTTTTGGTCCATAGTATCCATATCTTCAAATGCAGGTCAAAAACAATTTGTTATCATCTGGCGGTATCGCTCGGAACTCATGGTAGTGGTCCTCCCTTCATCGTTTTCGAAAACATAGGTTCCTATGACGCCGAGAGCCCATAATGTGCACCCTACAGTCACCGTTTCTAGATATAACGGCCTCAATTCAATCGATTGAGAGTAACCCATATGCGACAATCTTACATGTTTACGTAGCTGCCATATTTAAAAAAATAATTTCCAATATTTCATATAATTTATCCAATTTCTATTGTAGAATGTTGTATATTGTCTTCAGACTGGTGTAGCAAGTGAGAAGCTACGCTCGCCTACCAATTAAACATATTCTTTCGTTAATTTCACGTACATTGCTCCTCGTGCAGCGATCACGCCCGTTTCTCTGATCCGCAGCTCGGTGGTTGCTCGCCAGAATCCCTCCGGAACGACGATTGGAATCACGGACGAATCGATGTACGCATCCTTCACCCAATATTCGCCTTTCGGAAAGGGACACAACCCTTCCGGCGGAACGAACGGGAGGTTGGTAAAGTTCAGAAACATGTGCTGGTAGTCGCGGTAGTGAGTCCTGATGAACTCGCAAAATGGGCGCGACGCCAGCTTCATCGGATATGCATCGTACTGGTTGTTTCCCTGGGCGCTGCGCGCGAAGCTCAAGCCGTACTGAGGAAGAAGGAAACATATTTTAGATAGTAGATTTTCAAATACAATTACCCTACGCTAGGCGCCATACCTCATACTCATCTCCGAGATCAACCAACAATATCCCAGTTCCGTTGAGCACGGACAGCGTTCGGTTGAATTTTCGTACACGCAGCAAGTCGACGTTAAATATGTCCGATCCATTTATGTGTTCCCAGCGGTCGAAATCGACCACTACCTTCATCAGAGCGCTGGTCAGTGTTGGGGCGTAGAGTAGCACGAAAACTAGCGCGACTGTGATGGAACGCATGTTGAGTGAAATAAGGCCGGTCAGCGTACAGTTCACTATTTTATACTGCGCCACGATGGCGTGCGCCAATGTTCTACATGAGATTGTACCGCTCATGTTAAGATTAGGCCATCGCGGAAACAATTATGGTCTCATGCGCATGCTGTACAGTTTACTCGGACACAGTGGCTGTTATCAGATTCTTGTTATGACCCTGTCTTCGATCAAACCATGAAAAAGAAGGAGCTAAAGGTTGCATAATACGAATAAAGTTTTGGATTAATTGAGTGTACAGTTGATAAGTAATAATGCAGACCTTGAGCTATGGAATGATATTTCAACTAGAAAAATGGCCATGAACCACGTTTATTTATTTATTTATCTAGTTATTTATTTATTTAAAAAACAGTCAACTGGCAACTTAGCCAATTGACAATAAAAACTTAACCTATCACTTACAACTAAGACTAGTCAAACTGACGAAACGCAAAGACGAAGATGGTAACCGATGTTTAACTGAAAACACAGGCGACAGTAACAGGGACGTTGAAGGGTCAATGAGAAAGTTAACGCTAACTTTCGGATATAACGTTGCAGTATGTCTTCCTACTTCCGGCAGCGTCAATTAATAGATTAAGTCACAATAAATGGACTTAACAAAACGGAGAATACAAACAAAGGCCTGATCCCGATGTGGTCTTTAAATAATTGTATTGTCGTTCTTAATGTTTTTTTTTTACCGTGGAAATACTTTATTTTACTTTCGACTCATTTGTTCACTATGACATGTCGCCTCGTACAACTTTGAAAAATAATTCCGTTGCGAATATAGCAAAGCTTTCTTTGGCTTTGTAAACCAATATGTCCACCTTCCAGAGACCTGGCCGAAAATACTTATTGATTAAATTGGCGTCCAAGACTTTATTCTTGATGTAGTACATCTGTGCCGGCCACGGACACGTTCCGGCATCGGGAAAATTGGTGGTGTTCCGATAAAACTCCCGATAGTCTCTGTAGGTTGTGTTGAGAAACCGGCAGAACTTTTGCAATGGAATTCGGAATGGTGAACGGATGAACTGATTGTTTCCCAGTACACTGTACGACAGTACCAGCGTGAACTGCAGAAAGACAGGAAGAATATTACGTTCAGCAAGATGGAAAACCAACACATTTTTAATAAAACTCACTGCAAAATTGTCGTCTAGATCATGAAACAGTTCAAATTCTCCGTCCAATACGGACATAGTTCGGTTGAATTTGCGAATTCGCAATTTACTTGCATCTAAATATTCTGAGCCATTAAACTGCTCAAGTCTATCGTACATAACTTGCAAGGATGTATCCGAACCGCATGTTTGGATAATCACCAAACCAAGCGTCAAAAGGAAGCACTTTGAAGCGAAGAACTGGAAGATGGAGGTCTCTGAGCACATATTCGAATAAACTCAATCCGGTACACGTAGACTTTCGGATAGAACTACGATATTGTAAAACACTGAATATATGGGGCTCGGTTAGAAGTAATTGTCCGACAACATTAATTTTACCTTACACAGATTTACTGATAGGGTGACACGAGTTGGACGGTCTTGCGAGTATGTTGAATGATGCATTGATAACTAAATTATAAAAAGCGTACGAACTACGCTGGGGTCATTCATGACAGCCATGGTCCACTATCACTGTCGTATGAGATTTTTTTTGGGTTAAAAACAGAAAATTAAATGAAAAAGGTGAAATTATTGTGATAATAATATTAACGCATTATCATGATTAATTGGCTCTTGGCTGTTGCCATTACTCCTTGAACTAAAAGAGTCTATGAAATTGTGCGACGATTTTTGCACAAGACCAAAAAACCAACTGAACGGATACAGCTTTCTCGATAAAATGTATTTATTATTTATTATTTGAACGGACGGAGCCGTTCCAACCTTAAGTTTTACTTCAAGGTTTTGCAACTTAAGTTGATGCACTGTTACGATTCGAACTCACGTCTTTCGCA
The DNA here is from genome assembly GCF_943734635.1 of Anopheles cruzii. Taxonomy (NCBI): domain Eukaryota; kingdom Metazoa; phylum Arthropoda; class Insecta; order Diptera; family Culicidae; genus Anopheles; species Anopheles cruzii. The sequence continues at coordinate 33,178,044 of NC_069145.1, forward strand.
TAGAAACTGATTGATCGGTGAGCGCAGATCTTCGGGCGAGCTACTTTTCGATAGACGAACACAAAACTTTAGAATTTAATCGCAATGTTTGCTACTAGTTTTGAGCTTTCACCAATTCTACTGTCTATTTTAAGGGTTTCTTCCTGCGTTCGGAATTCTATATTACTTCTTTTAAACTCTTTTGCACACTACATCATGCCGTTTCGCACTCGGAAATAAAGGTCTATTACGACTACGGCAAACTCCTCTTTGTCGATATAAAATATTAGTTTCAGTTTCCAGAGGCCTGGCTGAAAGTACTCGTTGATAAATTTGGCGTCCAAAACCTTGTTCTTGACGTAGTACACTTGGGACGCCATCGGACACGTGCCGACTTCCGGAAAATTGGTGGTGTTCCGATAGAACTCCCGATAGTCTCTGTAGGTTGTATTGAGAAACTGGCAGAACTTTTGCAATGGAATTTTGTACGGTGACAGGATAAATTGATTATTTCCTAGTACACTGTACGATAGGGAAACCGTGAACTGCAGAAACACAAACAAGGAAACAGTAAGCAAGACAAAATGATAAGCTTATTTATTCGATGTTTTCGACCAAACTTACCGTGTAACTGTCGTTCAGGTCACGCAAAATTTCGAGTTCTCCATCCAACACGGACATTGTCCGATTGTACTTGCGAATTCGTATTTTACTCGCCGTCAAGTAATCTGAACCATTAATCTGCTCTATTCTCTCGTACATAACTTCGGTAGATTTTTCCCATCCCATCATTTGGACCACTGCCAGACCAAATGTCAAAAGGAAGCACTGTAGTAAGAAGAACTTGAAGTTGGCGGTCTCCGAGCACATATTCAAATAACCACAATCCAGTACACGGAGACTTTCGGATAGAACTACGATATTGTCAACCACTAAATATATATACGTCGATTTGGAGTAATTGTCGGATGACATTAATTTTACATTGCACAGATTGACTGATACGGTGACATGAGTTAGACGTTCGTGTGACCATCGACCATCGATAAATGACAAACAGAATCAGAAAGGTGTGTCTGCTTTCGACTATAAAGTTTCGCCGACTCTTTGGATTCTAATAGCATTTGGTTATGAATAACAATCGTCCCACCACCAATGGAACTATTCTAAAAATAGGAACTATTCTAAAAATGAATTTTGAATAAATCTAATTTAGTTGGTTAAAAGGTATGTAAAAAAAGAAAGAGAATAAGTTATCGAAAATTTCAAAACAAAAATTGGTTTATTCTACGCAAGACCTGTTCGTGAGTAATGTGTGTAAATGTGAAGCGCTATGACACGTCACTTTGGAAGTTCGCCAATGATATCCCAACACATCGCTGCGAGGAAGTTGTCATCATTAGAATACATTTCGGAATGCACCAAATGTTTAAAAAACAAAATAGAATCAATATTTACTAGCTATCCTATCACCGACAGCATTGATAGACTTGTAACCTGACATTGCATTGCATCGGAAGCTAACACGATAGCACAGTTTTGCTATTCACTGATCATCCAATTGATCGTTTCTGTTCCTTCCTTCTGGTAGGTTGCAGTTTCAGATGAGATTGGTTAACCGACTGTCCACAGCTCCTCTTACACAATCTTAGCCGGGACCTCGAAGCAGGTGATCGAACGGCCACTCTTTGTCTGCAGCTCCCAGTGAATGGTCATACTTGGAATCTTGGGGTAAATTTCCAAGATATCGAAGCTACGCTTGTACACCACCGGCACGTCTGCCTTCAGCGGGCAGCCAACTTTAGTTTCACCGTCCTCCGCGAACAAATACTGGCAGGCACTGGTACCGTCGACACCGATGAACGGTAGCGGAAGGCCCACAATTTTGGCATACACAGCCGTAGTAAGGCTCTTTACGTCTTCGGCTGGGGAATTGGTGTATAACATCAGATGGGCATAAAGTTAATAAAGCAGTAACGATAGATGAGCTACTTACTTGGAGTGAACTTTTGGTTGATGGTCACCGCGGTTTTTCGCTTTAGCTTGCATGGGCCTTTCGCACAGTCACTAATGTCGATCACATTTTCCTCGATCGGTACCACGCTGCGAGTATCTGCGAACGATGGAAACGAATTCGAACAAAAGACTTCAACGATCGCGCAGGCAACGAACCGCCTGAAAGTAGGCTTCATGCTTACCACCGCACGATTCTACGACCGTTCCGTATGCGTAGTCGCACAGGCCGCAAACGGCAACGAGCAGGGCCAACACGGAAAAGGCTTTCATTTTCTCTGAGCTAGATGTAGGTACGCAGGCTGATTAACACCGACACTGACCGTGGGAGCGAATCTGTGTGAAGAGCATTCAGTTTCCGTTAGTAATTGCGTGTGTGAAAATCCGACAGGGAAATTCATTGGATTTGAACAGCGTGCTGTTGAAAAACATTTCTTGGAAAAAGTTTCACTGCATTTGAGTTCAGCGCCATTGTTGCGAATTGATAACGAAACAAGACGCACGTGTGAAGGCAGTCAGTCCGGAGAAGTTTTCCATCGCTAGCCGGCTTCATTGGTCTCATCGTTGCGGCAAACAGGTTGCGTGAAGCTGCCTCCGGTTTCCGCGCAAATGCGTCACGGTGGCAACAGACAGGTTTTATGTACCCCGGAAGGGCAAAGGTGTAATAACGTTCCTCACGTTCCTGTAATTGAACGAGCTCGTTTTTCTGTAAAGCGTACCTTATCTCGGAGATGTAAATTTTTCATCTCTCTCAATTAACGTAACGTGTATTCGTCTGCTGTAACCAAGTATAGAATTGCTTCTGCATAGTGTGCAAAAGTGCTCACGGTAAAAGTTGAATATGACATAAGCATTGTTATGTAAACGTTTCTAAACCACACGCCAGCATACAACCTGGGGTCTTTCACTTAAGCACATTGCCCGAGTACGTAAATGACCAACCGGCGCAAACAAATGTAGAGCAAACAATAATTTGACCTTCACAAAAGATGTTTCACGCGTTCTCTCTTTTCGTTGTGTTTCACTCTCCAAAACCACTGCGCTTGCCGGCGTAATTTGCATGTTCAGCACCACGGTGTAGAAACGTCCATCAATACACAACTTCTTGTGACACACCGGCGCACCGGACCGGACCACCAGCAGACTGGCCCACCGACGGCAAAAGATGGTTTACAAATTTACACCACTGTCCACTTCACGCTCGGTCGAGTGAATGTGAAGGGGTTTTGCACAATTGCTTCATCGGCGTGACATCAATTGCTTGTTCAGAAGTTAAACAGGAAGCCACCAACCACAGTCTAGGCCATCCACAACGGTGCTTGGCGCAAGCATCTAACAACCTGGTCACTTACACTTTCAGCTCTTTCACTTTTACACCACCTAGTGGGTATTCTCTTTCCCAAGCGAGAAGCTCTCCAGATATCGTAATGGGACGAGATCTTTAGGACTCTCCTCACCGGTAGAACGTTCAACTGCGAATGATGTGGCTGCTGGTGGCCGAATGGCGTTTTAGCTTTTATATGTTCACTTCCCACGCCATTAAAACGAAGCTCCCCGAGGTGGCGTCAGGCGGTGTGATAAGCGTGTGGTGATGACGAAGGGACCGGAACAGCGCGCCGAACACACCAGAGTCTGACCTTAGCATCGTCTACGCCCTGGATCGTACGTGAGCGGAACGTTGATCTTAGAGTTTTCGATTTCTCAACGTCGCGTCGTTAGCTTGACAGCACGCCACCCGTAAGGAATGGTAGGACCTTTTTCGTTATTCTTCCGCCCCGCAGTCGGACGTCCTTTTCTCTCCCAACCACGTGCGTTTAGTCACAGCCCCACAGCTGGAATTAGCTTGCGTGCTGCTAGTGACAGTGCAATGTGTAGGAAGTGATCGAGCATTGCAAGGAAGATGCATAATTTATCCCTTCACGGATTTAGACTCCCCGGGGTGCTGGCGTACGGCGCAATGAATTTATTACGAAGCTCAGGAGGAGGTCCGATTCGATTAGCAGACGTTCGATCGCTTTTCCCAAGCATATACTGTGCCACAACTCAACCACACCAGACACTCCAACGTGGATGTGTATCCTTGAAACGCAAAGGTTATTGTACCGGGACCGTCGGACCGTCGTTCACGCCTTCGTTTGAAATTAATCAATTCTAACTCGCACGTCGCGTCCGAATACCAGCTGGTGGCGGACACACTATTGGGATGGTTTCCTGCTTCTGAATCGCATAAAGAGCACCCAAAAATGTGGATGTTTTTGAAAAATGCTAATCATGTTTATTTTTGTTCGATACTCGAGACAGCATCATCGACATGTCCACCGTGTTGTCGCTTTTATGTGACTCCATTGGACGTGCCATTCTAAAATGGAACTCTGACAAACAAAGAATCTTCTACTTCTTGACCCGCCAGTGTGTATTGGTTTGTTGATTTGCCGATGTACAACAATAAAGAGCGCACGGAGCAACATAGGAGTTGGAAGCAGGAGAGTTGAAAGCGATCGTGGAATTTCAATTGAATCCGACGTCAGCTTGCTGCTATTTTCCGTTAAGTGATTCGTTATCGATTGCTTCTGTGACGATGATGATGAAGGGAATTGTAAAAAGGCTTCATGTTTCAATCACGATCAATATCGGGTCACCCATTCACCTGCCTTGGAATCGAAGCAGTGAGCTTTAATTACTCGCACCACTAATAAAACGAATTGAAATATTGTTGTTCTCTCAAACACTGTTCTCATAAAATCCGTTAGCCATAACGGATTTTATGGTCATCCTCGTCCGCGGAATAATTATTAATTCAACACTCGTCCCAGGTACCCGATGAGCCTCATGTTTTCCCCATTCTACGCTTCTGCTGCCCCACCAGACGTTTAGCGAATATTTCTGCCCGATATTGAAATCCTAGTTATCCTAGCCTCAGAGGTCAAAGTTTACGCATCGCTCTAGCAGCGAAGAAACACGGACTGAAACTTACTATTTCGGGAAACTGAACACACACGTAAGTTGCACTCGCAGACGGTGCTCGATGGCTACTGATGGCTGCGATTCGGGCTCGAAACGTCTAGACCTCTGTCGCGCCCAGTCCCCTCGCAGGCCGCGAAGCCTTGCGAGCTCGAATACACGCCAATTACACCTCGCCGTAGCCGAGCAGGGCCAACCGGACCGGAGTTCCTTGTTTCGCTAGCCCGCTGCCAAAGCCATCCGAGCCAGTTTCTCGCACCTCCGTGACATTAGACACACTTATCAACACCTAGATGCTCAAGGCTAGCCAGGGCCTAGTGCAGTGGTGAAGGTGCAGAAGACCACACATATCTTCCACAGATTAGCGGGAGAAACGTCGTGAACATCTGTGATGAATTCCACTATGCCGAAGGCGTTGGTGGAATGATGCCACCGTGCGGAACCGGAATTATGCAAGAAATGTTTCGCTCCTCTGAACCGGCCTTGTTTGGACTGGACTTGCCATTGGCACTTTGAAGAGGGTCATGTCCTTGACGCTACCAAAACAAAGCGAAACGAGAAGTAGGCACAAAAAATAAGCTTACAGAAAGACATCTGCTTCGGATACAAATAACCTTGAATAAATGCGTCAACGAGATTACAAACAACGCAAGCTTCCGGCTGGTGGATTCTTCGTTCCCATCGGAGAATCTCAGGTGTGGCCTGAATTCCAATGTTTGCTACGTCACTAACAGAATATGATAGCGACTTAGCTTTTGTTTACCATTAAATAATGCAGAGAAAAAGTGAAAATGTTTAATCGATTGTCGCAACACTCAAATTTACAGCTGCAACTTACAAGCACATGGTTGTTGCATTTGCTTCTGACAAAAAATGGAGAAAGCAGCCAAACGATAATCTATGTTTTCCCCATTGGAAATGTTCAGATTCTTTTCAGTCAGTTTCGTCAGCGCCCAAACCGTCATTTCAAAACTGATTGGTCCGTTTATTCGAGCCACTGCCCGCCAGATGACGCTAGAGTTGCGTCGAATTCGAAAACGAACCGTAAAAGTATTTCTTGAAGAAACAAAGGACACTCAACAGACACACACACACCACGCACACGCATCCGATTGTACACGTTTATTTTACATTTAAACTAAATTACAACAACGAGATCACATTTGTTTGGTTCGCTGTTTCCCGAGGTCTGCAGCGCTCCCTGGCGGTCAGATAGCGAAGCTAGGCTCGTTCATTTTGTTGATTTGACACTTGGCGCTGCCACCCACACACTGGCACCGCGCTTGGAGCACGCGAGTGTGCGTGGAGACCAGCGGAGCAGCTCCGCTTACAAACGTCTGTGGCTCATTCGTTCGTTCCGAGTTCGAGCGATCGTTTGTTTTGTGTGTGGGGTGGTTGTTCCGTCATCCGTTGGTGTGGTACGCGTTTTTATTTTTTTTCTACGGCGTGTGGCGTGCGAGCGGATTTTTCCCTCGGTGTCCACCGGGTGGTCGGCCGGAAAGTACGATTTTATAATTATAACAAGCCAACTTTGATGCGCGTACTGCTGTAAGAACCTGCGGTGGAGCATTTTTCCCTTCCTTGTTTGCGTGTATGTGTGTGTGTGTGGGACGGTGTTTGTTGGTGCCCATTAGTGTGTCGTCGTCGTAAGATCGTCCGCGTAATCCGCAGCGCAGCGAAAGCGACCGCCAGGAGGACATCCCCCGACATCGTCTTCGAGTCCCTTGGGGCCGCGAATTTTTGCCGTCTTGGTCAGCGGAGGTGCTTGTTGAGGAGGAAAGGTGAGCAAACATTGCAAACGCATCCTGGCCGTTCTGTAGATTACACAACCACCACACGTCGAACCCCCGCAAGAGTCCGGCACCCGCAAAATAACGCCCGCGTGATCGAAACGGCATGGCCCGATCGATGGACGAGGAGGTAAGTGAGTCGCCTAGTGTTAATGTGCCGTTTAGTTTCCATCTCAACATCATTCGACAATCGGAGAGCCAACGGAAGGCGATGCCTCGTGGAATCTATGCAAAAAAAAAGGTAACGATACGATAAACTCAGTCACACCGCTTGGCTGGCCTCTCGTTTTGACCTTCGCGCGCTTCGTTATGCTGCAACATAATCCACTGCGCAGCATTCTCGCAGCTAGAAGTAGCATTGGCGGCCACCATTAAAATACCACGAATCGATTGCACAGCCAACTACCCCGTTACCGCGCTACCGCGATGCGCTCTCTAGTCGGTTGTCGAAGCGGCAACGCCCATGCTCAGCGTGGTTCCGCCGTCCGTGTCCGTGTATTGCATCGATTTGTTTAGCCGGAGACACCTCATCTCTGCGTGGCGTGGTGTGTGTGCACGGTTCCGCTGTCGCTGTCTAGTCAGCGTAGGCCGCTACGAAAACAATTAGATGAAGACGCCCGCCGCCAAGCTGCAACTCGGCCGGGGTCAGTTACTTGGCCGAACATTCGGCACTGTACGGGCTACGAGTCTGATGAGTTTTAATGGGCCGCACCCCAAGCAGCGAATGGGAGACGTTTGCCATTACTGGGACTAATTTATGCGCCGCGACACTTAATGGCATTTAATGACGGTTTCTGTCCATCGGGTGCTTTCAATTGGCGCTGGGTTCACATTTCAGTTCTAACATTTTCGCCTCGCCAGAAAAAGATGTTTTGAACATTGCACACACCGACTGACAGGTTGTTCGGTATTGTTTTGGTTTTTCGCTAACGTCAGGTTGCCATGACACTTGCATGAGGTGTGCTCCTTTTCTACCCTTTTTGCGATGCGTTGAGGTAGGCCCGAGACACTTTGTTTCGATGGTATTTTTATCAGAAGCCCCACCACCTGTCACTCTGGTGTTATCAGGTACATTTGGGGCACTTATTTTGTGGCACTGGTGCGAACCAGTATCTAGGCGCGGGAAGAAGACCCAAGATCTGGAATGATAACGAGCTGGGTTAATTATAACGCTGTGCGGACGAAATGTTCCACTCCAAACACGCACCAGGTTAAAAGAAGCGAGTGGAAAAATTTTCCATATCCCGCAGCACTGGGTGTTGTTATCTGAATGCGCCACCGAATTACCCCCTGGTTCTGATGCATTGGCGCGCGCGCTGCATGACTGATCATCTCGCTTGCGATACCGTGAGTGAAATTTCCAGAAATAACCGGTTCGTGTCTCGGCTACTGCTAGCCGGGGCACACTTGCCCCGGGTTGTTGTGACGTTTGAATGCGTGTGAAAGTTGCCAGCAGCGTCTGCGCCGTCCGGGGCGCGGCCGATTGTACCGATTTGAAACCGCCTCAACCGTGCTCGATCCGATTCCGACCGACGGTTGCAGCCGGCTTATTCCAGCCCACGACGACGACATGGTGCGTGTGATAATTGGAGTCCGAATTACGGTGAGTGCAGCGCGCGAATGTGCCTACAATGGCCCCTTTGTGTGCGCTGTGTTACATGTCCAAATTGTGTCTGATTAAATTGTTGAATGGGCTACCTCCGGCATATGGGGCGAGCCAGAGTGTCATCATTATCTCGTTTCATTGTGTTTCTCTGTCGTCCTTCAGGAGCAGTGCTGTCCGCCAGTCTGGCATCGATAATGTGGCGTTCAAGGCAATTTGGCGTGTGTCTGTGTGTGCTGTTTGCCAATTCCTCGACCGGGTTGCTGCTGCTGACATTCTCTCAGCTGTGCAATAATGGAGTTGGTGCAGATTTTTCCGGTTTCCACTCACTGCTCGCGGACCGTGAAACTGACATTGACCATGGTCAATCGAGATTTATGTGGTGTTTGGGGGGCAACATTGGGCCGAAGAATTTCTTTCCTACCTTGCCCTCTCTTGAGGCAAACTTCCCCCGAGTAAACTTTAAACAATCCTACACCAGAACCAGAAGAACCAAAAGAAGTCACTCGCGGTCCGTTTTTTTGACGCACGTGACCAATTTGTTTCATCTTGTTTTTCAACTACAGCTCAAGCTGATGGATCATCGTGCTTAAAAGTCGACTCGGTGGCGCTGCGATCGAATTATAAATATTCATCATTCAACCGAAGGGTACTTCCCGGCATAATCACCCGTCGTAAACCCGTTCATTCCGGATGGTGGAAAAATCCCAACTTTTGTTGTTCAACAAAAACCCGCCTGTCCCCCGCCCCGCCCGTCAGAGGGATTTCACCTCCCTATCGAGCGGAGTAAACAATTTTTTTCACACCGCGCACGCTCGAGTTCCAACGGTTCGCCGGGATTTTTGGGATCGTGCGGATAATTAATAATCATAATAAGAATAACAATGTAACAAGAAAACTGGGCCCCCCGCCAAACAGCGAGGGTGCAAAGGAACTACCGCACAGCGGCCGCAGATCTGGGATTATGTGGATAACGTTGCAAAACGCGAGGTCCCTAAAAGGCAGCGATCGATGGGAGGAAACGGAATAATAACGACAATAATAAGGCCGGGCGCCCGTGACGACGAAAAACCAGTTCCAGGGCGGCGGCGGCAGCAGCAGCAGCATTGAGCCGCTCGTTTGCATCGAACTGGCCGCGGCTGGCCAAACCCGGTGTTTACTTGTTGAGTGTGGTTTTCGGACGGGGGAACACGGTGACGATGCCGGCAGAACCGGTATTTTACCTAGCAACTGCAGCGCACCGACCGAACGAGGGTCCCCTGCTCAGCTCCTTCCTCGCCTTCCTGCTTCCGTCCGGCCCGTTGGCCAACGCCCCGCCGCGTGTTGTGCCGTTTTATCTGCCCCGCGTCGTATGCCACACGCACACGAACGGCGTTAAGCTCGGCATCGCGCACAACACAACGAACCGCGCGGGATCGGCCCTGCTGATCCGCCACGGCGCCGGTCGCGAAGAATGTCACACTTTATTTCGCTTCGCTTCGTGCAATTTTCATTCATGTCCGCTGCGCGACCGGGCGAGATCGCTAATCAGCCCCCCCGGCAGTCCGCGGGCGGGAGAGAGCTATAAATATGCGCCAAACACCGATCGATGGCGGTGGTCGCCACCGTGCTGTCGATATTTTACTGGCGATCGAGGGTCGATTTTTCGATCCGTTTTGTGAGAAACACCCGCGAGAAGGTCTGGCGGATCTGAGTATTATGGAGTGATCCTAATCAAGCACACGTGACCTGGTGTCGGACACTCAATTTCTAAACATTTGCGCCGATTGCGTTATCGGTTGCTGGTCAAGCAGAGAGAGCGCGCGCCCGTGATCTAACAAGTAACACAACATTTTCGGGCCACCCGATGCGTGTCTCTGTTACGTGTGTGTGTTGGTGCGGCACAAGCGTTTGGTAGAATTTATTTAGGTCAATTTTACCGGGTGGTGGACTGCTGGTGGGAGCATTCAAGGTCCGTCCACGCTGTCCTAGCGCGCGTCAGTCCTGCTCGGCTCGGGGCGCACTGCTAATGGTGACGTTCTGTCACCGGCCGATAGATGGCAGCACCGGTGGTTAGCTCGTGTTCGTACCCCGGCAGAATTGTTTGTTCGGCGCTGCACTCTCTCTCTCACACACACGCGCACGTCAACTATTGCTCAATGCCAACCGACCCCTCGACCGCCCCCAACGCCGGACAAACGGTGCCATCCGCGTTCGGTCGTTAAATTACGCGTGTGGGGACTCCGTGTTGTGCTGTTTGTTTTATGCGCGAGTTTCAAGTGCATCCTGTAGAATGGCACTTGACCAAACTGGTGGCGTACACTTTGGTCGGTGATTGGTGGGGATTTTTTATTGGCACACCACACACACACACACACAAATGGACCATCTCGAATGCATCGGTTCTTGGAGTGGAGCTAATGAACACAGGAAAATCGTTTGCAGCGCAGGTTCGTTAAGTGCTCCAGACCATTTTTCTTACGGTCCGTCAGATTTGTTAGCCAACCCGGCCGGACATGGTCCTGCCATTATCGGTGTCAATATTAGGTTTTTGTTAACGTATTTTCCATTTCATTTAAAGTTCCCCGTTGTAGGCACCAACTGGAGCTGTAGGAAAAGGTAACTAAAACATCATCATGTTCAGTCGCTTCGCATTCTATTTATTTCAACTTACTCACCACTATCGCATTGCCGCTAATTAGTTGGCGCCTCGTGTTGCCGTTTACGCACGAGAGTCTGATAATTTTAATCAGTTCGCGAAAAGTTTGATGACGTTGAGAACGTGGACTGCGTCACAGGACTGGTGCTCGATTGCACAACGGTGGTCAACTATCTGCCCGATCGTGGTGGCCGCTTTTTTGACATTTCAGTGTGTCACATTAGTCGGCGATCGCTCTGCAACCTTGACCAATTAATGAAACCCGCATCGGGTTCTATTAGTATTAAATGTCAATAAACCTCCCCGTGGTGCGGCCGCTGTTTTCGTCAAAAATAATCCGTGGTGAAAGTTTTGCAGTAGTGCTACGGCCCGGCAACGGGCGGTGAGTTTTCACACCGTGCCAAAAGCCGTGCCCGTGACGCCACGGTTGGTCGCGTGATGGAGACGCCCAGATGCGATCGATGCGGTGATTCCTTCGCCATTTCTTCAACCTGAGTACCGGCTTAAGTACGGCACGGCAGGGTTGGGTGGCGTGTTTGGTCGGAAAGCTAAAATATATCGTTTTCTCAGAAAAAGCAATCCCGGCAATTGCCGTTTGCGCCATGGCCGCCGCCGCCGCCGTGTCATGGAAGGGCGGTACCCCCCAGCCAATTACCCCGGCCAACATTCGGTTATGATTGATCGATTTCGAACTGTGTACAATTAAACAGCAGAAAACAACAGACAAATCGAAGACTCTCTCCCGCCGGAGGAGACGCCTTGGGAGTGACGATTGTTTGCTTACACACACACACACAGGGGCCAATTTTGATGCCAATTTTGCTATGATAATGGGCGAATGATAACATCGATGAAAAGACAATTTTTGCTGCCGTTTGACATTTGTTTCGCCAACCTGACATGCAGGGGCTTTTCGGGGCCAGGCAGGCAGGCAGGCAGCCCCGGGGCGATGGGAGCTCCCCAGAAATGTTCGATACTACTGCAGAGGTCGTTATCGCCATTACGTAGCGCTAAGCGGCCAGTTCCCCCCACCGCGGGTGGCGTTCTTCAAAAATAGTCCATATCCCGTTCGACTCGGCGAATGGCCGCGGCACACGACGACGTGGTGCTTGTTGCTACTTCCGCCCAGAGAGAGAGAGAGACAGAGGGAGGCAAAGAAAATGATGTCTGCCTTATGTAACCGCGCCCTCGGCCTTTCACGCGGCCTTCGTTCCTTTGTGCTTTTTGGGTGGGAAATCGATCCGATCCGGCACATGGGCATGTCCTGGTCGAGGCTCCTTCTGGTGCCGCCACTGTGTATCCTTATTCGTGTACTTTGGCAGTGTCTGTAGAAGATAACTTTCCTACATTAAATCAACATTATGTTCACCTGTTAATTTAGCATCAATCATATTTTTACCAAAGCCACGAGTGTCTTCAAGCAATCTGGGACAAAGGGAAAATCAATTATTTTCAATCAGATGGCACTGATTTTGCAATAAAATACAGAAATACTAACACCAATCGCACAAAGTGATTAGTTGCTGCAATATCAGGAGCTTTCTCGATTTCTTGGTGCCCCAAAAGGGTTGTTATGTAATGCAGGGGATAGTTTGTTGTTACATCACACCTTTGCATTGGTTTCCAATTTAAACGGTCACGGGACAAAAACTGTAACTATATTTGATTCCTACCCGTTCCAAGGGGTTAAATTTTCTACCAGCCAAAGACATGCTGGGACCTACTGCTACGAAAGAAATGGTAAAATAATGCTCGTCCTCAAGGAGTGCACCACGTTCGCGATCGATTGTACTTTTTTCTCTCTCCATTCTGTTACATAGCGCCAAGAGTCCTGCCACGGGCCAGTGTGCAGTTGCGCGCCGTAGAGCTTTCTCACCATCGCCCGTCGTCGGCGGGGTGCCACACTCGGAGTCCGTGTCCTGGCCGGCTTTTTTGTCCACCCTTTCGGGCTGGGGATACTACTACTGTGACTAAAAACAAACGGGAAACAGTTTTCTTTGATTATCATTGGTGTGGTGCCTCCAAGGGTCCCTAAAGACACCGCTCCGTGGACACCTTCTACAGTCAATAGTTGAGATAGGAGTCGAAACGAAGAATGTGTTGAAGGCTATTCTTAAACAGAACTTTTTGGACCGTTTTAAGAATTTAAACAAATGTAGACATACAGGATTGTTCATTAAGTTTTGCGGTGCGATACCAGAGGGCGCTGCTACGAGCCTAATTTTTGTTATATTGGTACACTCTTTATGTGAACGTATATGAAGTTTCATTTCAATTGGTCGTTTAATTTTTATTTTTACAAGCCATTTAATATCGACGTGTCACAGTATTTTTTACAATGGAAAAAATCAAGTATCGTGCAGTGATTTTATTTTTATTTTTGGAAGGTTTAAACGAAAAGGAGATTTATGAACGAATGTTGAAAGTGTATAAGGACTCTTTGCCCTCAATTAGGTGGTTTAAAGAGGGGATTCTGAGTTTAAACGAGGTCGTACTAGCCTTCAAGACGATCCATGTCAAAAACGTAAAAAAACAGACACAATACCTGAAATTGTAAAAGTCTGTTTCAAATCATAAAAATGTGTTTTTCTTATCGACCCGCAAAACTTAATGAACATCCTAGTAGATGCAGGGATTACTGTTAAGGGAACGCCATAGATTTGGAAGAATAAATACAGATTTTTGTTTATAAATTAGTTTCCGATATATTTAGGCCACAGTAGTATAGGGCATTAGTTGGCCAACAGCCCAGGGGGAGTGGTTGGAAGTGGACCGACCAAAGTGGACGGAAGGTTCACCCTATGGGCAGACAACCTGTCTCCAGTGTGCGGCGACGTCCGCCAGAGCGCACCGGAATCATGTCTCTCACCCAAAACGCGATCCTCCGGTGGGGGTTGCGCTCACCCCGAGGGGTCCTTTGCTTGCCACCCGTGTCAACCCCTTCATCGTGCGTTTTGTCTCCCCAAACCGTGTCCGGGGCAGTCAATAATTGGCGTTTTCCAATCGGTTTTCTGGAGGACGCGCGCGCCACACACGGAAGGCTGTTGCAGCACAGACAACGAGCGAGCGAGAGAGAGATAGGACCCGCGTATCACGCAATGTAACCTTTACGATGGCTGACCGGCGATCTCAAAAGGTTACCCGCGGAGGGGGCCCTAGGTGTCCTTGATTGCCGGACGTATCCGTGTGCTGCGGACCGGAATTGGATCGCGTGCGTACGGTGCTCGATGTCGTTCATTTATGGCTTAATGATGATTCGTCGTCGTGTTCCCCCGATCTATTTTTGGGAAGCCCCCGGTGCTCCGTGAACCGCTCAGTCAGCCCCATCAACTCCGTATCTTGCGATAACTCACGATAACTGAAACCTGCACGACGGCGTGCCGATGTAAGAAACCGAGAAGAAAGGGAAAAACAAAAATTACAAGCCCTTCATCGCGAACGGGCCACGCTCTGACAATCGATTTGTCCGCATTGGCGCAACTGGTTAACTGGTTAGGGGTGGAAAAAACCACCCGCGATCAACGGTGACCATGTCCGAGTGTGGTGGTCCGAACTCTAAACGTGTCATGTAGGTAGGTGACCTTGTCTCGGGGGTAGGACTCGGGACTCGGGTCGGAACATCCGCAGCAACCCCGCAGCAAAGCGCGGTGCAGGTTGTTATCGATTTTATCGAGCAGTCTTCTTCCAGCCTCTGTTTTCCTTCCCCGTTTGCTGTCTCGTGTGCCTCGTCAACGAGACATAATCACGATCGCGTCATCAGCGGGTTAGGTGCGCCGGTTTCGAGTTCGAGTGGTGGTTCCCGCCGGGACCATCGCGTCACGGAGAAAAAATAAAATAAAACCAAGCCACAGTTCCCCAAATTGAGGAGGAGCAAATCGGAATGCGCCAAATGAAGTGCTGTGTGTGAGGGTTAATCGTTGGCGTGTTGCGTAACGTGTGGAACCGCATCCGTGAGCCTCGAGCCCGTATGTCTGCCCGTGCACGAAAGAGCCAGAGGGATGTGGTGACACATACATGCATACCCTGTCTTCCGCGGGTCACTGCCTGGTCACTTGTCTGCCCTCCATCTGCCCGGTGGTCCTGTAATTGGATTATGGTCGTCAGGAACCGAATAACTGCACGAAGGCCCCCCGAATGGGGGTGTGACTGGAAAGAGAGAAAAAGCGAGAGAGAGAGTGGACTATTCAGGTATCCTGTGCCGGTCCGGCCCAGTCCGGTCGGTTTGTGGCTAGCGGCGGCGGATCGGCTAACGTCGGTCGATCGTCGTCGTTATTCGATTAGAGCAATTCGCACTTTTAACGGACCTTCAAAGCACCCAACGGGACCGCGTGCGGGCCCCCACCCCACCTACGCGAGACGGCGCGGTGCGTATTGATTTGTTACGCAGCTCGCGCCGCGCCGCCGTCAGCCCGGCAGGCGACACTCCGCTCCGGTCCGTGGAGTTTTCCTTCCCAGAGCGAATACTAATGTCCCCGAGGGGGGGGTGGCGGTCGGGGGATCCAGGGTGGGTGTCCTTCGAGGCAGCAGTAACCTCTGCAGAGACGACGTCGCGTGAGTTCCCACAGGAAGCAGTCGCGGGAACTCACGAGCGCGCATCGGAATCGGTTCGATGAAAAGTGCGCAACGAACGCTTAGTTTCGGGGAAAATGGTCCGTGTGTGTGTGTGTGCGTTTAGGGGGAGGGGATGGGGCGGACAAGAGCCCACGGACCAGCAGCAGACGACGACGCACCCTGTAGCCACCCGTCGTAGTAGAACGCCGCCGGCGAACGGGGTGGATCGTCGTGGCCGGGGCACGCCTCTCTCTCTCCGCTTCCCTTCTGTGACCTCTTTAGTAGGGTGCGCGGGTGCGCGGGGTACCGCGGTGGCAAGCGGTGCATAAAATCGCGGTCCTTACGCGGGCGTGCCCTCCGGTGCAATGGGATGCAGTATTTTCTTGGCGCCCCCCGTGTCCTGTGTGCAGTAGGCTCTCTCTCTCTCTCTCTGCGGATGGGCGCGGGTGCACCATTGTGTCTATCAGCTGAGACATCCCAGCGTGGAACACACACGACTGCAGCACACGTTGCTGTCGGTCGGTCCGTACGTCTTACGATACTTCCAGCACTCACCGCCGGAGTGAAGTCGATTTGCTTACCTGAAAAACTGCATTACATAATCCAATGCAGAGTCACAGCCGGGCGGCGGCGTTCTCGATTGATGCAGTTTGCAGTGCCCTTGCGAGTATGTGTCTTGGTAAGACCGCCGGTGCACTGGTGGGGATATCTGTCGGGGCAAGAACTGTCAGAATTATCCTTCAACCTCTGCACGTTGCTTTCTTGGTCTTGGGAACGAATGAACGAAGGATGACCACAACGAACCTTAGTCACAGGAAAACTCGGAGTGAGAATTCAATCCTCGTTACTTTCGGACCAGAAGAAAGAATGACAGAATTTGTTCACAATGGCCCAAAATTTGTCAATTGGACGACGTTCTGGAGAGTTTGCAGGATTGCAGGTCTTTTGGCACAATATTGGTGCTGTTGAATAAAATACGGTGGCCTTCTTGTCGGAGCTAATTGATTCATCGATCTTGAAGATATGCTTTGTTTTGCAAACTTCGTGAGCCTTTTGGTCCCAGAATGGGTCTCGCTGACCTTGCCACGTGGCGATGCTGTTTGAAATTCAAGACCTTCTGCAAGACCTGATTGAAATCAACCTGAAGTCGTTGTTTCATCATCCATTTCCGTCGAACTTTGTGTCACATTCAGCTGCGCCTATTTTAGTTCTATTTTCCTTCTTCTCGTATTGACACTTTGAACACTTTGTTCAACCTCTAATCTTTTATTCATTTTCCTAACGTAGAACTGGGACATTGTTACCGTTTCGCGTTATCTTTTCACCTACTAAACCAAATTCTGGATCGTGAAAAAATTCGGACCGATTTTGCAATGTCTTCATGACACGATGCCATCTGCAAAACCAAGTGTAAAAAGTGAACGGACGATAATTTTGTCTGACGTTACGTAACCATTTTAGGCATTTCTGGAGCTAGAATCAGTTTACTGTCGCAAAGATTTGTTGTGTTCCTTCCATTACCAGGGCGGACCACATTTTTGTCTCTACAGCGGATCACACAATGGAGGATCGGTTTTCGTCACTAGCAAACCGTCCTGGGCCAGGACATGCGGAAAACGCCGTATGCCACATCTGCCCCTTGCCACAAATGGCCGTCGGGCGGACAAGATTTACGATCGCACTTACAATGATTGGCCTCTCGCCGCCGCGCACCACCACCCCGCGTGTACTCCGCGGGGTTTGATTGCTCATCCGCGCAAAACTCGGACGTCCCGGTGCCTGTCGGTGGAGCGTAGTGGATTCGAATGACGTGTTTAGAACACTGGTCTCTTGGTGTCGGGTGGGGTATTATCGCGGCCAGCGAGCGCGAGAGATAAAAGTGCGGATGCATCAATTTAAAGCTCGGATCCTCGTGTTTGCGCGCTGAATTGATGGCGGTGGCGGCGGCGGCGGCGGCAGAATTGCGCTACAACATAGTAATTCCGTGGTGGTCTGGGACGCAGGGAAGAAGCAGGGTCCAGCATCGGACGGCGGTTTGGTGGTTGCCGCCTGGAGTGTGCGATGGTGACGCTTTTGCAACGCCTTCTGATGAGATAATTTACCATAATCGGCAGCCCGCTCTCGATGCTTATCAAGCGGCGGCCATCATCCGAGTGACACTTACCACTCGGTGTGGTTGAGGCCACTTTTTTAGTGGGCCGATTGCGTTTGCCGAAGGATTTTCCATTCATTAGCGCGGGCGCGGGCGCGATGATAACGCACGCGGTGCGCGTGAAGTGCTTTGGCCGAAGGATGTCACAGCGGCCCACAATCTACTGCAATTACTAAACCAATCACCCGCCGAGTCTTTGCTGGAGAAGTGCGATTTTCATTACCGGCTGAAGAGGGTGGCTTGTGGCTTAACTGGGAAAGTGGACCACGGAACTAGACACTACTGACAGTGCCGCGCAATCGCCGCGCTCTATCGCAAAGGTTTAGCCTCGAAGCGCTGTCCTTTCGCGTCGATAAGCACCGGCGACGGCGGCGGCGACACACCTTTTTCACAGTCATGGCCGCTTATTAGAACATGAGCAGAGCCGAGCCGAGCCGTCGAAGTGGAAATTATAGTACGTGCAAAGCTAGCTAATTGAGCAATGAGTTACGGCGCTTCGAGGCGCTTCCCGAGGATAAACAGATTAAGCGGCCCACGTGAAGAGGCTATAAAACGGCGCTCAGTCTGTTGGGATGTTGTAACAGCAGTCGCCGTGTGGAGAGCACTACAATGCACCACATTTCTGTGTACTCCTTGAAGTTTAAAATCGTTTACGCAACCGACGGCCACCGACTCTACTACCCCTAATGTTTATCCTTGAGCTCCTCCGAAGCGTGTTCCTCGTTGACTGTGATAAGTCACAGCCGTTCGAGGTCCGGTGCACGCAACGATCACGTTGCGTATTAATGACGGTGATGCTGCGGCGGCGGCAACGGTGGCGCGCGGTGATAGCACGGCCGATGTCTGCGGATGTCTTCAATTGAAAGTAATATGTGTCTGCATAAATAATAGTCGCGCGCGCATAAACTTCTATTTTCTTGAACGACTCCATCCGCCTTTTTGGACGTAGGCAGGCCGGATACATCCGCCACCGACACGGCGACGGCGGCCTGTTTGCCAAATTCATCAGCACAGCAGCACTGGGATAGCATCTCGAGCAACGCTCCTCGACCCCCTCCCGGCGGTTTGATATGCTTCGTGCCCGAAAAATTACCTCATTACCACCTACACCTACTGGGCCACCAAACGGGGCCAATTGCTCTCGGATTGCTGGATCTGGATGGTACTGGATCGCACAGGAAAGCCGCACCGTTTCTGGTGCGGTGACCTCCGCGTGCGATGAATATGTAACGAGCGGAATATTATAATTCGCCCGTTCTTTTCGATGTGCTCCTTGAGCGAGGCCGACGAGAATCTGCATACATTCCGGGGACCGGATTAGTGCCGAAAGGCCGAAGACCATAATCGGGGGGCGAAGGAGCATATTACGCAAACCGGCCGGGCACCGCCACCAGGAGGAGGCCGCGGTTGTGTAACAAGTTGTGAGTACGGGGAAACTTTGGTGATCGAACAAAATTGCGGAAGCCGTTTCTTCGTGACCCGGAAAGTCATTGGAACCCGGCAAACGGCAAATGTCGGCCGGGTTGTGCCGCGGGACCCTTGAGGCGTAGGCTTGATGACATAATCGAGAGAACTAGTAGTCTGCCAACTTTTTATTGCCGAAATTGCGCCCTGTCTTGCTCACAGGTCCTGCAGCCATCGGTCGATATCCAGTGCCACGGACTGTCAACGGTTGGCTGGCTGGTTATGAAGTTATGGCGCACAGGAAAACGGAACGTGATAGGTTCCCACGGTGTTAGCCCAGCCGTCCGTTGTGTGCTGTGTTTTATGGTGTCGGTGACATTGGAGCAACCGAACCCCGGGAGTCGTTGGAGTCGCTGCCAACGAAATCGATCCAATAGAGGGGGAAGGCGAACCATATTGATATCGGGGAGCATTTAATGGTAATTTCTTTCGACTTTCACAGGACTTTGGGAACGCCACCAGCCCGATTGCAGCCCAGCTTTCGGGGCGGCATCGTGGTCCCAGTGCCACGAGCCGGAACGGGAACAAACGACCGAAACGTGTGCCGTAGCCGCGCGTGAGCTTCTGAGAAGCAGTCTGAAGTCTGCAATTATATAACCAGCCAGCGGCAGGACGAAAATTTTGATTCGTTTGCGTAGGAGCCGCGCGCAATGCCAGCGGGTGCTGCGGGGGTGCAGGTACTTCTTGACGAGCGAGAGAGCGGAAAAGAAAGAGCAGAGAGTGAAGAGAGTGCTACCGAAAGCCACCGAATCACTCACCGGAATCTGGTGGAGAGTTTGCGTGAAGGACACTCACCGCGGGCCGCTGAGAAGCGAGGCCTTAAAGTGGACAAAGTCCTCGTGGACATATGGATTCTCGTATCGAAATCGATCCACAAGACGAAACGAATGTCCTGTTCTGGGTTCGACACCGACTAATGGTTTTTTTTTTTGGGGACGATGCTTCTCAGGACTCACGTGTCTGTCAATCTAACAGACCTGGAGAGCCATCATCGCCATCCCGAGAGCTGTCTCCGGTTCGTCCATTGCAGGACTCTCCATCGGCAAAGCTCTGCTCTCTCTCAAGTTCGCCTGTGTTCTCTCTGGCTTTCGCCCCTCGACTGCTGTTCGTACCCCTTTTCCCACTGACGGCGCTTTGGGTGCTTTTCGAATTTCCGGCATCGGGCTGCCCCGTTTGAGTTACGTAATTTTTCCAACGTGTGTTGTGTTGGCTCCATGCCGTTTTGTTCTCACACAAACTGGCACACCGAGTACTGGCCCCGAGTGGTGGTGCCCTACTTACACCAACACTGGCATCCGATGGCGACGGCCCCGATCTGGTAGTTGGCCGCGCCAGAGAGAGGCAGGCAGAGACCGGGCTGTGTGCGAGGAACCACGGTGTCGCCCGTCGGAAAGCTTCTCTCGGAAAACCTTGACGTACGTCGCTGGGAATGCAGGATTCCCGCAAGAGGAGGCAGGATCCTTTGGGGGTGTGCGTCCGGTGGATCCTTCAGGAAGCTTTCCTAATTGACGTCATCAATCGAGGGGCGCACCACCGCCCTCTCTAACTTGGTCGACCAGCCTTCGGATTCGTTGGTTAATGTTTTTCCTCCCTATTTCCGTGTGCTGTGTATGAAAATTATGGTGATGGTCCACAGCCATCGCGGCGACTACCGGGTTCCCGTTTTCCCGTATACTCTGGCTGCTGTGGCACCGCAAATGGAGTTATGGAAAAGTTTTCCTGCTGCCTACACAACTATCAAAAGTTTCCACTTCCACCACCATGGCGGTGGTGATGATGATGTAAGACTTAGTGGCTCTGGAAGTACATCTTGGCACGGCGGCGCAGTCAGGCGTTTTCCAGGCGGACATTTGCTCTCTCGGGGGGTGTGTGCGCTCCGCCTCGTAACACCGACAGCCCGACTGGACCGAAAGTTCCACTATTGGCAAACATATGCCATCTTTTCGGTTGCAACCAGCGGCGTGGACACAACAAAATGTGTTGGATTAGGAATTCTTAAGAATCCTGTATTGGATTAAGAATCCATCCGAAAAGTTTTCTTCGAACTCAAGGAACTGCCCGGGGACTTATGGCTTATAGGCTTCAAAAACAATCCTCCATCCTCGCAATCGCAATCTTCGTTTGGATTTGACCAATGGCCTACATTCTCCAATGTGGCCTCAAGAACCTGCCAACTTCACTTCCACTCTGTTCTGAAACTGCTTCCAGAAAAGGCATAGCAGTTCCGTAGCTTATTTTGTTACAAAAGACTGGACATGCAGTGCATTGTCAAGTGCATTTATTTTTGGACCTTCGAGCCCATATCCGAGCAGAGTGTGGACATATTGTTGTGAGCATGCCTGCAAATGGCTGCATTTGTTGGTGACCACCACACCGTTGCTCTCTCTGTTGCTTTCAGCGCCGTGTTGCCACGCAGCTTGCCAACACCACGCACCCGAACCCCCGGTTCTTCTCTCTGGTGGTCCTCGCAGCGATTAACATGTATTCGCAGCATGCTTTCGTCTGCCCTTTTTTATTGCCCCATAGCCACAGGTGCTGTTGTGGGAAATCCGATGAAATAGACAGATAAGAGAGGGAGAGAGACACACAGAGCGAGCGAGAGAGAGAGAGAGTTAGTGAGAAAGAGAAGCAAAAAGGCCGTTTTTTCCCACTGGAACCACAAACGGCAATCTTACACGCCTCATAAAATCGATAAATTGAAGGTAATATGCTGGCTGGCTGGTACTGCTCGTGAGAGCGCCGCCTGTTGTTGGTGCAGCGTTTTGTTTTTCCGTTCTCGACCCCCCGTTGTCGTTGGTGAATTGGGTGTGGTAGACTGGAGTCCAAATGGGCGCACTGATGACCTCTGGCTCGGTGGGGATTTGACAAAATGTGCAGTCTCGGCCTCGGGCTAGTTGACGTCAGCAACTTGCTGTGACGAACAATTAACAGTTATTTATTACTAACTGTCAGCTAAACCCGATAGAGGGCCCCAAAGGTCTCTGTTTGCATAGCGCGTCTCAAGGAGATCTTCGTGCCGGATAGTTTGGAGGCGATCGAATACCACGCCAAGTCCCACGAGGCATACGAGTCACACGCACACACACGGGGCGCTAAAAATACGCCAGTCTGCTCTCGCGCTCATCAATCCAACCCGACAGCGTTCGTGTTTGGAAGGTCAGGGTGAAGAAAACTCAGTTTTCAGGTGCCGATCAGGTTGGAACGGGTTGATCACAAGTGTTCCGTTCGATCGAGGTCTGCGTTCTCAAGGCTGCCATTTTATCAATCTAGAGTCCTCGTCAAGTGCAAGGCAAGGCTCCGGCTCATCGCCGAGAGCTGTCACCGAGAGGCGCGCGCATGGAAGCGCAGCCTCAATTGAAGCGCTCTCTTCGATTGAAAAGTGTGAAGAAAAAAGAAAACACCATCCGAACGCTGGCGTGCTGCTCGCCCTGTGTGGGGACGGTTAAACTCATTTTGGTGTACCACCGGGTTCTATTTATAATTCCACCATTTTAGATCAAAAATAAAATTTATCCTTCGCGCGCGCTGGCCGCGCAAACGTGTACCGAATGTCCGACCATTTGATGGAGAGACTGCTGAGGTGGTGTGTGTCCTGGTGGTTTGAGGTGCCACTGTCTAGCGACCTCCTCACCAGGTCATGCTGTGCGGCCGACGTGTTCCAGACGCCGAGAGACCACCCCTGGCGCTGGGCAGGGCAGGGGGTCCTTCCTTGGCGATGGTACTCCCGCGCGCACTACTCAGACGATTTTTTGACCATCCACAGCTGTTGTCCGATCCGGTTCCACCGCCGGCACCGTGTTGTATTTGTTTCTCGGAGCTTAGATTTTTAACACATGCACAGCAGGCAGAGCCGCTTAGTAACGGATGTCCTTGGCTTGTGTGGGGTGTAGAGCACTTGGCTGGCAGAGTTTGGTTTCCGTGACGTACGGGTCCGCTTTTCTCCGACGAGCGAGCAGATCGTACCCCGGTCTGTGTGGGGCGGCTATTGACGTAGGTCCGTTCGTTCGCGTTTGCGCTCTAGATATGCGCAGGCCACCCAATCGATGACGGTATCAGCGGCAGCAGGTACGCCACCGGTAGTCATGTGGCAAAGCTGTCGCGCTAGAGCGGGTTCAGGATTTTGAGGTGTTGTTGGTTGAGCCGGTTATTTTTAAAATCCCATCACACATTTGCCAGCTAGTAGTGTGTCACGGGCGGTGGAAATGGCGCATCCTCAATCCTGCCCGACCGGAATTTGTGGGGGTTAAGCTTCATGGCGGACGGATGGACGGACACCTCATGGGGCAGTAGCAAAAAGTCATCGGAATGACGTTGTTGGACGTTCATTTTTAGTGTTGTGACGACTGCGTGAGATGAACGCGCGCCCGGGACGCTCTCGTGCAGATCCGTGTCGTCAGCACCGGTTCGACAACAACGCCACCAACGGACGATCGGTTGGTCGCGCGAATTGACGTCACACATTTTTGCACAGCCAACTCATGGACAGCCAAAAAAGTTTAACGATGAAGAATTGGTAGCATTCGGTTCGATCAGGTTGCGTGTCAGACGCGAAAACAACTTGCAGAAATGTTAGGAGTTGTCTTATGGGTTTTACATGAATTGAAAGAAAGAATTACTTCTTGCACCGCCAAAAAGAAAGGCGTTATTGTACCGAATCGTTACTGGTGATGAAAAGAGGACTTATTACGAGAATCCTAACGCAAAAAGACCTAGGTACAGGCCTGGTGAACCAGGTTCATCGCAACCAAAGCCAAATATCAACTGCGCAGAGGTTAGACTATGCGTATGGTGGGATATGAAAGGTGTGGTGTATTACGAGCTTTTCAAACCTAATGACATTATTGATGTACAATCCCAACGACAGCAATTAATGTGTTTGAAGCAAGCTTGGGTAGAAAAAGGACCAGAATGGGATAAAGGATATGATAAACTGATTTTTCAACATGACAACGCTCGACCAGACATCATAAAAGTCCTATCACGTCACGTCATATCGTCAAAACCTATCTCGAAAATGTCGGATGGGAACTGTTAACCCGCCCGCTGTATTCACCAGATATTGTTCCTTCGGACTACTATTTGTTCCGTTGTATGAGTAACGATTTGAAGGTATTGAAAAATGGGTCTCTAAGTTGGGTCGCTTCTAAAGATGAGAAGTTCTATTGACACGAAACCCGCTAATTGCCTGAAAGAGGGGAGAAAGTAGTAGCTAACGACGGACAATACTTTCATTGAAAGTACTCATATGTGTTGTTGCTTACGAGCTGGTTCCGAGCTCCCCAATTGGCCAAATAAATCCGAATGGCATTGTTTGAACGACAAATTATCCTTTTTGGCACGCGATATCTCTACAGCACTTCTGCACTTACATTTCTCGCCCCGCCGCTCACTTCCGTCCTGTGAACGGTTGCACTATCGGTGTGCCCTCGAGATATACGGCTCATAAACATAAACAAGCGCGCCACCGGATCGCTCCGTTAGTGTGTCGGATGTTTCGTCGGGTCGGGTTTGTCCGGATAAAACCGGGTTCCGGAACCGCGACCATCAGCTGCTGTGTGAGCTGCGGATCCCGGGGTTGGTGTGCGTGATGATGCGTTCGCGCAACCGGTTAAGTCGGTTGCGGCGTGCGCGTGTGCTGCGGCGGTGGGGTTCTCCACTGAGGGGTGGGATGTCATCGCTCACGCTGTGGCGCGCGAGGCCTGTCAGCAGAGTGGGGAGCCGCAGCCGCGCTGGGGTTGCAAAAGGATTCTGGTTCGAACTGGTTGTTCGATCGGTTTGTTTGTTGATGGTTTTTGTTTCGTCTGGTGGCCCGCTAGACACGAGCTTGGATGCGCGCGCTAGAAACGTGCACACGGCCAAGCGTTACACGCCGGCTTGGCCCGGGATTATTGGTGATAGACTTCGAGAGAGAGAGAGAGAGAGAGAGAGAGGGAGCACTCGGCTCGGTGTGGCCGTGTTTTCACCAACACTGTCACTGTCCTGTCCTTACCGTGCCGGGGGCTCCACCGAAGCTCTCTCGTGAATGATTATCACGAAACGCCAAACAACCAAAACATGCCGAGGAGGAGGACCCCCGCAGCAGCATCTCGTCGTCGTGTCCTATATTTTGGGGACCATCGAGAACGTGGCGCCGCCAAAACAGCGCCTTTTCTATTCTCAGGCCCCATCAGACACAGACGGCGAGCAGTGGCACAAACAAAGCGCTTGATTGTTGATCGCTTTTCGATGTGTGGTTTTTCTTTTTCGGCGGCGGTTGCGTAACTTTATGGCCCGGCACCCCGCGGCGATGGGGTTTATGACCGGATGACGACGATGACGCCGATGTCGTCGTCCTTCCGAGAGGCGAATCGGTCGCAGTCGTGTGAAGCCGTCTGTTATGGTTTTTTTTTTGTTGAGTGTGTCTGTGTGGGCAGCAGGGATAAACCCAATGGCGCACTGTGAGCTGCACTTTCAACCCGCGCTTGGATCGCGATCGGCGCACTGCGTGACCGGTGGCATTCAGAAGAAGTTTTATCCGCTTCAAACCGACGAGTGACGAGCGACGTACACATTGCTGTTGACCGGTTTTTTGTTTTTTCGGTTTCGGTGGGTTTCGCCTCTTCGATTACTCCGTGCTGCCTTCGTTCATTTGTTCTTCGTAGCGCATGCTGGTTGAAAATTATCAACACGAAAAGACCGCCGGAGCCTTGCGTTTAGGGCAGCAACGTAGGGTCGAATTTGTGATTTTCTCCGATTATCTACCGCGACGCAATCGATCTTCGAAGAATTAGACAATGTCAACTTTTGAGCCTGAACATGGCGTTTGGCGGGGAATTTTATTTCTCTGCTACCTGTTGAAGAAAACTGCTACAGAATCGCATCAAATCATTGTCGAAGTTTGTGTTTTGGAAGATCGCAGTGCTTTGAGGTTGAGGTTTGAGGTGGTTTAAAAAACTTTAAAAATGACTATTTTGACTTAACAAGCAAAGAGCGTCGGAGGACTCCAAAAAAGGACTTTCTGATGGGACAGAAAGGTATGATGCATCACAAGCTCCTAAAACCTGGTGAAAACGTTAATTCAGATCGCTACTGACAACAAATGATCAATTTGAACCATGCATTGATCGAAAAACGATGAAAAAGCCGTTTCTCTTATCTAAAATGGAGACGCCTGGTGTGGCACAATGACCGCTACTCCTGGCGTCTGCATGAGCTACAAAGCAAAACAGATTCAGGATACCATCAAATAGTTTGACTGGGAGCTGCTATCCCTCCCCGTCTTATTCACCAGACTTGGCTCTTTCCGAATATCATTCTTTTTCATCGATGGGACACGCATTGGCTGAGCAGCACTCCTACGAGGAAATCGAAATTGGATGACTAATTGGTTTCCTTCAAAAGACGAACATTCTTTCGTCTGGGAATGCACGATTGAGCAGAGAGATAGGAGAAATGTATATCTAGCGATGGCATATACTTTGAATAAAATAGAATTTTTCGTTTCATTGTAATAAATATTAAATTTCTTGGAAAAAAATACCAGACCTGGTACTTGACCTGATCGCGCGCATGTTTCGTGCGGTCTCGAATTCGAGACACGCTCCATTTGTCATGAAATAATTTGACACCAATCTTCCGCAATTCAAACAACCACCAGCGGGTGCCAATTGTTTCTGTTGGGGGTCCCTGTCGCAGACCGACTAGGCGGCTCCATCGGCTCCGGGAATTCCTAACGACGGGGATACCTTTGGTCCATCAAGTGCGTCAAACCAACGGGGTCCCTCTACCCATCGCAATCATATTTAAATTAGAAGGTCCGTGTCACCTTCGCCTGAATGGTTCGTAGCGTGTTTCATTATCGCACAACTCTGGCCCTCGATGTCGTCTTTCAAACAACCACTGCCATTAGCGGGGAGTTGATTAGCAGAAGCAGAACAGAGCGTGTTTGACAGAGTGGTGCGATGTTGCAAATTATCGCCACAAATAGTTCAACTAACAATCCCGTGGCGTGGCTTGTGTGTTAGCTTAATTTTCCTTCGCTTCCCGGTTGAGCGAAGCGATACCCGCCGGATTGCCAGATACAGCTAGAAGTCCAAAGCCACACGCACGAATGAGATCCCTTAATCTAACTCTCAGGCTGCTATCTGGCTGCTACCTCTCGCGAACGCCTTGGGCGGTGGGCGAGAGATACTTGCTAAATTGCTCGGAATCCACCGCTAAATTGTCTTAAATGATCGTCCTGGATGATCTGTGATCTGCGAGCCGGGTGCGAGGGCACGCGGTGTGCCATGGGGTTGTGGGGCTTTTGTGTTTCATCGACATCGCGTCTCGATGTGTGCAAGTGTACGAGGGCCGCCGGATATGGTCAATTGTGCACGTTTGTGTACCGTGCGGCAGCGGCGGCGGCAGGGTCAGTACGTTCGGAATCTTTCCTGCCTGCCGCTACTAAACTCGCTATGCTAACAAGATGCTAACGCGCGCTACAACAGATAAGATCCATCGTTTGCGGATCAGCCGACTGAAACTCGGCCCAGAGACTCATTCTAGCGCCACTGCGGGCGGGATGGTCTTGCTTAATCTTAGTGTAACGTTTGCGTAAGACCATCAACAGGCTTATGCTAATTTTCGCCAGCCGCCCCAGCACGGGTCGGTAAAGCAGCTCACGTAGTGCAACACACGCACACACCGGCACAGGGTGTGTATCTGTTTGCATGTGATCGCAAGTCCGCGCGACCTTGCTATTCCGATGAAGTTTGATCGATAGGCGACCGGACACGCTTCACGATCGGTGCGTGGGGCGGGCTTATGATGTATGAAAGTATGTTCCGTCCAAGAACCGCGAAAGGTTGTTCGGTCCTCGGTATCTCAGATCGGAAGATTATCGGTGTGTTGTGTATGAAAAACGTAATACTAGAACTGAAACAGATAATGAAAGCTAATTAGCGATTAGCAGCACATGCGGGGCAGGGTCATTGGCGGCAGGGAACTGGCGCGAACGGAGGAGGACACAGGGCCCTATGTTGGGCGGGGCTGGCAGTGCGGCAGTTTTGTAGGTCGAGCGCCGAGCGGAGAGATCATTTATCACACTTCCGAGAGTCGTGAGTATGTTTCCTTCGGGTGGACGGCGGGATCTCTAGGGAGTTACGTCACCACGACCACGGCGGAGTTGCCGCCGGGCGGAGGAAGGAAACACGCGACGACGCACGATGAGGCATGACCGTGAAGCTTCGTTAGCATTAATTGAAAGCAGGCGAGCGAGACACACACCATGTCCATGATGACGGGTTCGTCGGAGGTCTTGTCTCTGCGTATGATCCTCGCCTGATGATACCCGATGATATCCTGATTACCTGCGCGTGAAACTGGGCCGCGGACCGCCGAGTGGCATAAGAAATCCAACCAGCGTTTCGGTGGGATATCTGTTCAAATCAGGGTTTCCCTCAGACAGATTGTCGTACGGTGTCTCCAGCCCTGACCTAAGCTCTCCCACATAATCCCGACGTCCCGACGTTGACGTTAGCCGAGGAACCAGCCCCAGAGGCACATTTTTCATTTGTTGTGGCCCTTTCCATTCTGCCGTGTTCTGCCCTAGTTACGGGCTACGGACAAGTTGTGGGCAGAAGAGTAGTGTTCACACACACACACACGGGGCTCCGGAACGGGTGCATTCTCGGCGCGGGTTGCATGTTCATTTCCTACGTCATTTCCTTCGCCCGGTTATGCCGCAGGCGCGGCATTATGATGGAAGAATAATTGGGCCCCCAACCGGAGGTGGCGACCGGTATCCCGGAATGATGACAGCCCGGGGGGG
>NC_069145.1:33207084-33259584 GCF_943734635.1 Anopheles cruzii
CGAGCCGGGTTAACATTACCAGCTGTGTGTGGCGGTGTGTGTGTGTGGCCAATTGAAAAGGGGTCACCTTCTCATTCTTCTGTAACTGGATCGAATTCCCCATGGCTCCAGACCCTTCCTTCCATTGTTTTTCACAATCATCGGGGGTCGCTCAGCTGTTTTTTGAAGCCTCTTATGTGGCGCGAGGATACTTGGAGAATCCATGGACACACGATGCCAGACGGTGTTAAAAATTAACATTCAAGGTGCGCGCACCGCGTTGGCCTAAGCCGAGCTCTCCGGTGTATGAATTGAAGGTCACGCCACACCACAGGTCGGTCGATTGGCGCGCGCGAGTCCTTGGCTCTCTTGCATCGCGGCAAACACCGCTCGACGGAAGCAGGTGGACCAAAAAACACGAAAATAAAATTTCACGAAACGAGGACAGACAGGCGGCCGGCGGTCGTGATGAACCAAGTTTTCGATGCTTAGCTCTCTTACGAGACAAGATTGTAAGTTAAAATATTTGTCTTTAGCCGCCGGGACACTCTCGCGCGTGGGGAGCTGCTACTTTGGCGCAGGAAATATTTTTATTCTACGGGGAGGAAAATCGTGCTCCGCTCCGTGGAAAGCCGCAACCGCTGTGTTTGTCCGAGCCACGGAAAATGGAAGAGAGAAGGATCGTCGACGGAGAGAGAGAGCGAGCGAGTATTTGCCTTTGTGTGCGATCGGACTTTGTAGGACCCAATTGGATAGAGAGCAATAGGTCGGCGGTCCGAAAGTGTGTGTGAGCGAGAGAGAGAGTGAGAATGAAAGTGAGCAGAAGTATAGGCGATGAGTTCCTCTCGCCGAACGCGAAAAACGAACATTGCGAATCGAACGAATTTTGTCACCCCACGACGCTACCCACCCACCACGTACGGCCACCCAAAACTCACTACTGCAGCTGTCAGCACCACCACCAGCAGCACCTCTACCATTAGCCCCACAGCTGGTGCTTCTGGCGCGCGCGCTGGTGAAACAAGCGACGGTCGGCACGACTACCGCCGGAAGGACATCTGACGCGCTGGTGTTGGTCGTTGATGGAACAAACAAAGTACCGCCCCGTGAATTGAAGGATTTGCCCATCATCGGTCTGGTTTATGTAAGCTCTGCCTGCCGGCAGGCGGCAGCACCCGTCGGAGCGGCGGAACCGTATGTTGTTACAAAAAATTATGAACCCTTTTATATATCACTTCTCTTCTGTCCGTAGCCGAAAAAGGATACTTCGAAAAATGGTATCAAATCTTTAGGGAGTGTCCCTTGTCCACAAAGCATCAAATGGCTAATGGACGGTCCAAGAAATCCAAAATAGAAAATCGGGCAAAAATGGAAGACATGAACTTTGGCGCAAACACCACGCTCACCCTCGTCCGCCGCGCGCGAGAGCGAAGGCGAAGAATGCGCGATCTCTTTCCGAATGGCGGGGCGGACGAAACTCACCCTTGTCGAAAATTTATTTTTGGGTGTTATTATTAAAATAAGCGATTTTGGCGCAAAGCGAGACACGATCTGCGTTAGCGTAATGGCGCGACGGCGGCCGGCGTGTGGTAGTGTCGTCGCTGTCGGTCGGGTTGTCCTCGTTGCCAGACGGACGCATGAACCGACACTTTTTTCCGGTCCATGATGATGATGATGATGCCCATGAACACATGATCTTCCACACGGCGGCGTTTTTGCGCTTCGAAGTACATTCCACGCGCGAGTGCCTGATGCCTGACGAGCCAGAAGCAGCGTGTCTGGTCTGGGCGCCCTTGTGTTTGTTGGCTTCCCGTTGAATGCGGCGAAGAATTGAATTGGCTAACAGGAAATGGGCACACACTGTAAGGAGCACCCTTCTTACGGGAAAACGAGAGCCCCCCACATGGGTGACTTCTCTGCGACTTACAGAATGTGGGTGATCGTTGGTTGAGAGAATGAGAACGTGAGTGACGTGGGAAATTCTAGTTGACACACGGATGCGGTGGGGGGACACACAGGTTTTCCACCAACAAGAGCTTTTCTTGAGAGTCGATTTTGTGTGGTGCTCTCTCACAGTCTCTCTTGGAAAATCTTGGACCTCGCTCGCTTTCCTCGGAGTGACTTCTGAATAGCGTGAAAAGGAAAACGCTACGTTGCGCAACTGTGTTCCGATTGCCGCTCTGACGTCTGGAGGTCTGGCCCTCTATAGACATTACGAGGAAGTGCACAAAAGTGCACGTAGCTACCACCCCAGCTCACGCCACGGTCGATTATTATCGCTTCGTTAGCTGCATATTTGCATCAAGATATTCGTTAGTTTGTATCTTCGAAGCGTTTTCGCATAGAACCTGGCAGCACATACATACTCGTCAAGCACATACACCCTTTTTGGCTCCAGGCTGCTTGTCCTTGGCGTCCTAGTTGGCGCAGGTAGGTCGCTCCGACACGAGCTTTTAGCTTCAGGGAATGCATAATTGTGGAAAATATCGGTAAAATACGCGAAGCGATTCGAACGAAATGAACGAAACAGGAATGATACTTTTTTCGTCAATAAAATGTATCCCGCAGAGAACCTCTTGCATGTCGGGGAAGTAGAACCCTCTTACATAACTGTTCGCCTGATGTGGAATTGCACTTTCTGGTTGCCTTTGTGTTTGCCTAGTGAAGTGAATCAACAACGTTCCGTTCTGCAGGTAACACGACATTGCGAGCATATGAAGGTGGAAAAATCGATATCCCTTCCACCTCTTGTGGGAAACGCGAGCTCCTCTCCGTGGCTCGGTTTGTTTGACCCAAACTGCCGATTACGTAATGTGGTGAAGCTAATAGTTTTCCTTCCTGTTTCGCCGAAATAGTTTCACAAATTCCAGCAGCATATCGTTGCCGTTTTTGGATACACTGACCACAAGCCCAAGGTCATCTGCTTGGAACATCATTTCCTTTCCGATTTTATAACGCGATTTGCAATCGCGAAACGGCGTGTTGTAAACTTGCAACTAAAAAACACACAAAACCTCCTGACCATTGATCATTGACCCGCAGTTTAATTGATGCTGTCTGGTTAGCTGCCGGTTCTGAGCTTTCGGTACGGGCATCGGGCTTGATGTTTTTCGATTGAATTGTTAGTTCCGTTCAATTGATGACCGTTTGTCGCTGTTCGCACTGGAAATAGAATGCTGCCCGGGCCTTGGGGGGACTGGAACGCGTGTTATGCAATTGGGTGTCATTTTTGCACGGATCCCAACCCACCAGCATCACCCATGTATGTGTGCGCCTGGTTCAGCCTCGTTCCATGTAGATTGTTTACGGTGACCTCGGCAAATGTCACCGAACAGCGCGAAGCAGAATGCTACACTGTTTAGATGACCGATGTGATGGACCAAATCGGAATCGGTGTGCAAAAAGTCAGCTGTTGTACGTGTGTCGTAATAAAACCGCGCCTCAGGCGTGTGTCGTAAAAAACACGCATAAACGTCGTCCATTCACTGCCGAAGCATATAAATCAATCAAAAGCATCGCTTACAACTGGGCCACCGAACGGTTGTGATTGGGTGCTATTAAACTGCGGTGCTGTGCGATGTGGTGTGGTCAGAGACATTGATTTGTATTGTCAGGGGCAAATGCCGCAAAAGAATCGCGGTCTGTCGCAGTTAATGTGCGGCGACCGGACGATCTACATCCCCCTACCATTTGAGAAGACCTGGCAGAGAGAGGGTGCACATGCTCGACGGTGGCCGTGATGATGCTCAACGATCCACGCCGCTCGCTCCACGAACGAGTCCGATTTTGGAGGACACGCCGGACGCGCATGTTTCGTTGATGTGGCTGATGGATGATGGAGGAAGTGAGATGCAAAACAGCTCGGTCGTTCCATCGCCAACTGTCAAGTCCTATCTCGTGTTTAGGTTTTTACAACGAAAGGTCCAAAAGGGATCGACTTCAAAGGCGTACTTTGACGGGCGTAAGCCACATGTAACGATGACCCTGACATCGATGGATACACTTTCTTTTCCTCTTCGCTGTGGAGCTCCACACGATCCGCCAGAGTTTAAACTATCCAGTACTTCATTAGTAAGTCACCTCGGCGCTGTCCGTGTGACCGATCACCGCTGGAATGTATCGTGTGCAGGTCTAGTCAGTGCGCGTTCATTGCCATTAATCGAGCCCAGTCGGGCACACCTTGCTTTAGACACAGACACAGACTGTGACTCGATAGAGTTTAATCTCGATGGGCCAAACGACACCACCACACTCTATGCTGGCTCTTCTCTCGTTCGGGTTTCTCGAGATAATGTGTCGATTCGCACTTTGCGACCTGATCTTGATCGGAACTTGATCGACACGTTAGTACGTAGGCAAGGCGGGGGCCCGTTTGCCTTGCTCGCTAGAAGTTGCCCCATAACGACGGGTGGGAGGGCAAGAACCGAAGACGGATTGTAACTAGTTTAATGAGACTAGCGGTGGCGGTCCTCATGTTTATTCAAATCACTTGAGTAACGCTTCATTGAGCTCGAATAGAGCGATTGTTGTCGCTGTGATGATAACAAATCAAACAAGAAGCGAGCAAATATGATTGAACAGAGAGGCACCGGCGTGTAAATTACATAACTGCCAGTTCTTTGGGTCTGAGACAGAACCGTCAGAATGGTGCAATTTTATAATCGGCACAACTAGAGTACGATCGATTTGCGTAATTGATGTAACTTCACACATCGACGGCAGTCGGTCTTACAAAAGAGGTACGTGCGCTTTTTTATGTCACGAGGGTAGTCCCCGTCCCATTTTGGACCCTGGTCAGGTGTGTTCCAAACAAAACCATTAACATCCAAACAACGCCTTTGGGAAGGGAAGGTTGTGGCGCTTTTTATGTGGACCATTCCGCACGTTCCGCCACGAGAGCCAGTGGCTATCGGCCCCGTGGCTTATCATATTTTACTTGTCACGTCTGAAGGTAGTTAATGGGCCCTCGGCTCGCTCGGGGCACTTTGCGCGCTGCCCGGACCTGACAGATGCAAATATCCCGTCGTTATCCGTGTGACTTTGAAGGGAAAGATAATCGACGACAGTAAGGGGCTCCGGCTCTGAACCCACGAAGGGGGGGTGTAAGGGTGCTGGGTTGTGGGGAAGGTAATGCAAATCGTGCGATCTTGCCCTGGAGCAGCAGCCAGCACTGCTGGAGTCGAACACCTAGCGTCACATTGCCAGCGGCAAAGTGTTCAAATATTGACCCACTTCACGCTAATGGCTCCTTTCTGCTTCGTACACGCACCACGGGCAACCGGGAACGGATATCCGAGGTGTCCGTCTTGCTGGAAGGAAAGCGCGATAGGCCCTTCTTCTGTCCATCCGGCTACCGATGATATTCGTTTGCCGTCTGATTTCGATTGAAATCAACGCAACGCTCCAAAATACACAATCTGTGAACATCAACTAGGCAAACGACGAGGGCCCCGGTCATCCTTTGGAATCAAAGTCGTGCGATTAAACCGCAGCCCGTATCGTTTTTCTCCAGTTTTGTCACACTCGTGCGAAGAAACTCTCGTTTTTGCACTGACAGCCTCTTTTTAGAAGCAGTTTCCTCAAGTCCTCCTTGCTAACCGTCGTTCTTAAGTATCAGATTACTAAGATAATGCACGTTTGCTGTGTGGTCCCCTTTGGAACTGAACCGGAACCAGAGCAGACATCAGAGTTGAGTGTGGGGAGACGAACCATATCATCCTCTCGAAGACGAGATCTCAGTGAGATTCCTGGCTTCTGGGTCGCTCGGTCAGCTATTCCCGGTCGGTAGAATGTTTTGCGTTTTTTGTACAAACAATTAATCTAAGTCGTGCCATGTCACAGAAACAATCTACCGTTACATTAATGAGGTTTCGGCGGGGTAGGCCGCACCAACGCCCCCTTGTCACGCCGGTCTAAGGGAGCCGAGCCGAGCTTAGCGTCTCAACGGCGAGCCGACTGCTCTATCAACGGAGATAGAGCCATTGATAGTTGATAATGTTAACTTTATTCGTCTTTATTGCGCTATGTAGCGTAGTTCGAGGCGGCACTTTCGTCGATCAATCTTTCCACCGCCGTGTGCCCTTCTAATCAGTTCCGTTCCCCTAGTGCCATAAAAAAGATTGAAAAACCTTTTTTTCACCGGCGGAGTGATGATGCTCGAAACTGGGGACCTGATGTTTATAGTGAAGCACCCTGCCGTGGTGTAGTTCCGGCGTGCATAAATAAACAAACGATTGACGATCGGAGAACAGCACCGTCAACGCCGGGTTTGTAGGTTTCTTTTTCTTCACAACCATTTATTTTATTATTTCACTCTCGACGCTGATGAAGCGAAGCCCTTTATAGTCTGTGTGTGCGCTTGTGTGCCATACGAAACCCTGACAGGCGCAACATTTCACATAAGTAGCCGCCTGCGCGAAGAACGCTTAACGACCCGCAATCGATCTGGTGGTGCTGTTGGGTGATTACCGGTTTTCGATTTTGGCTGGCGCTATTTAATACTTTTCCGCAAAACACCCCCCGAGCACGGTTAAACGTTTCAATTCCTCTAAGGCGTTTTAATCGCTCACGTTGCTTTGCGCGGAACACGGCGTGCGGGAAGTGAAAATAAAAACATAGCCAATGTAAATAATCGGCCAGGCAATTTTGGACACCACCAACGGAGCTAGACGCGCGCGCGCGCGGAGATTGATCGATGAAAGACGTGTTGTTTTTTTTGTTGGTCAGTCCTCAGGCACGAACATACGTCCGGGAGAGAGTGTAGTGACTCAAAATGTGGAGTGAATGGATGGCTTTGAAGCCAGACCCAGCGCGGCGGCAGAGCTACCAGGAAATGTAAACAGAAGGAGCACTCTTGCGAAATCATCATCCGCGCGCGCAGTCCGCGGAGATCAGCCCTCAAGGCGTGTGTGCGGATCGCGCTTGGTGATAGCGTCCGCGCGCTCTCTAGCTGGCCCACGAGTGAATTTGTATAC
The DNA here is from genome assembly GCF_943734635.1 of Anopheles cruzii. NCBI lineage: Eukaryota > Metazoa > Arthropoda > Insecta > Diptera > Culicidae > Anopheles > Anopheles cruzii. The sequence continues at coordinate 33,214,038 of NC_069145.1, forward strand.
AAAATCAAAACAGACACCAAGACACCGGGCTGGGAAACATCCTCCGCAGAGCCGCCGAGCTGTGGTTGGTTTGGCCTAAGTCTATACGCTTATCAGGCGGCAGGCCATATTTCAAGTCCGGGACAGTGGCGCGAATATTGTGTTTGCATCATAAATTCTATGCCAGTCCACCGCAACCTTCCGAAACACGGTGCACCCGAGTAAGGTTAATGCTCTGTACCAACTACCAACGGCGAACTTTTGTTTCGGTTCAGGACATTGTGCACCGAGAGACTGGAACTGGATTTTGCGGCCATCTGGCACGACATCATGTTCCCGCCAAAAAGGCCGCGGCTGCGGCAAGATCCGAAACTGCTTGTCCCGTGCCGTCACACGTCACCAGCGTGAGTTTTTCCTAAGGATGTCGAATGAGAGCTACCGGGCGCCTCCATTGGTGGAAATTGATGAATGTCTGCGTTCATTACCCGCCCTGTGTCGACCGCCAGGTTTTGACTGAATTTGTTTATTATTAGAAGAAAAATGACAACACCTATGCGCGCCCCGAGTTTTCTAAGAAAATGTTTGGCACCTGGCCAGTCGGCCTTCACATATGAAAAGTGGTGTTTGGGGTGGCGCTTTTTTGTCCCCTTTTCGGTTGTCCGTCTTTTGCTGGTTTTTACTGTCGTATCCGATTCTCTCTCGCTCACGCCTAATCTCTTTGGCCGGCATATGGGATTGAGAGGAACTTGCGCTTGCTTTGCGCGGATCTCTCCCCGTTATCTCGCGGTCAAGCGGACAAAATGGATTGTTTGACAAGGGCCACTGTTTTTGGCTGTGGTTTTGGCTGTGGCAGATCAATCAGTAAATCCCAAACGCCGTATGCTCGGTGATGAAAATGGTAAGGCATTGACCTTAAACACTCAATATCGCCAGTAGTGTTCGCCAGTAGTGACATTTTTCAATTTCTTGTCCACCTGACCAAAGCGACCAGGGTGTTGAAGTGTGTGGTTATGTCACAGCGGTTTAGCGACCTGACATAGATTAATTATGAACAAATCGTGAATTTTGCCGTTCAAGCCACCCGTTCGAATGGTCCACCGATGATGACATTCCACGTTACGTAACAATGAGAATATTACGGACGGAAATAAACCCTTTTTCTGCTAGAGAGCATACCAATACCACTGCCGGCGATGATCGACATCGCGATGGAGTTGTGTTTGGAAAAAAGTCGCTTCACTCACGGAAAAAAGATGTTCGCCAGGCTGTTCCTTCTTCTTGGCTCGAACAGCGGAATACAGCTGCGCGATGTTCCAGCTTCTCCTCAGCTCCTCACCATGTTTTGTTCCCGTTCGAAAGGTCATCCAGCCGAACGGGATCCAGCGGATAGAATAACGGGCACGTTTTGCATAACTTTGCGCAAACCCGTGAATGCAGCACTTTGATCGAAGCGACGAGGAGTGGAAAATTGCGAGAACGCTTGAGCTGATCGAAAATTTTCTCCCGATTATATAATATGAAAATCTTGACTGCGCATGTCCTCTCGCACGACAACGCTGCTTGGTTCTTGGTGTCCACTGAGAAGAGGGCTGGCAGAGCAAAAAGGCAATGGTTCTCTTTGGTCGGGCCCTAGGCCTTAGTACGATACGGGAATTTGCTCAATTTTGCGGGTGGCTCGCGCGGGTGAATATGGAGCAAATGCGGCCCCACGCCGCCGCCTCGCTGGCACCACCGCTGTTTAGCCCCTTCCGCCGCAACGCTTCTGATGGGTTTTTGTGTTTGCTCAAATTGAGCTTTTTAGAAGCGGTCCAACAATGAGCGCCACACCTCACTTTTGTAGCCTATCAATCCGTATCGTACCGGTTGTTACGAGCCTTCTAGAAAAATGTGTTTTATCGTTCCACTCAATTTAATTTTGCGTAACATTGAGCGAAAACAATGGCCAATGGATGTGCTTATGTGAAGCCGTACTCGTGTATTTTATTCAGCTAAGCGTTGGTCAAAATTGGTTGGTGCGTTCGGTTTTATGTGCATTGCTGTGTTATATCATTTCAGGTCTCATCATCTCCCGCTGTCTGAAAGGCTCTCCGGTTGCGAATGGTTTGTGCATGTTTGCTATTTGGTTTTTATTTTCAAGACGTTTTAAATAATGCTAATAATTGTTTTATTTCTGTGTTTGTTTTCATGTTTTTTTCGTTTCTTCCATACGTCCTGTAATCCTTTATTTCTTACCGCGTTCCCCTTTTATTTTTGCTGTGTGTTGTGTGCATTGTCCCTGTAATCGTCGATGGTTGTGTGCCTGTCATATGTACGCTGAACGCATTTTGCTGTTACTTTTGATCTTTCGGTTTGCAAACGAATGTGTCACACCGAATCATATCATTTAATCATTGACTCTACCGTAACGTGCTTCGCGTTCCACAATCCATCCAAAACGTCCCTTTCGGACTGGATGTGTGTTACCAAAACAAATCTATTTCTACATACACACACATACGACGAAACCCGCATACGAACGCGCACGAACACATTGATCACCTTCACCATCACCTCAGACCGGTAGGAGGGACTCGTACCGCGTGGCCACGGTGGCCCCGGTAAAGGATGACAACCGAACCGCCGATGGTCAGTTCAAGGTAGTATTCGTTTTTTATTGGTTTTCATTTCTTTCATATATCACAACGCGCGTGGTTTTATTATTTTAGACATTGCACTAATCACGTGGCCGGTATTTATTTTATTGGACAATTAACTCCTAACACTGTAACACACTTTGCGCTAGAAGAAATATCACTTAACGTTGTTACAACATTTAGCTTGACTTTAGACGTTTCTCCCGCATTACGAAGGCACATTCCAATGGACTGTGAGTGGACCGGTCCAGTGGTGTTTGCCAAAACTGCAAACGATACACCCAAAGAAAATGCCACGCTTGGCAGGATGCCTAACATTCTAAATTCTGTTTGCAACACAACTCGCTCACATTGGAGGGCTCCCATTGGTTCTGCGCTCTGCCAAAGAAGAGCACCGTTCTCTGCTCCGTCACATATCAATAAGATACGCTATTTGTCAACTTAAACCAGAATCTTGTTCTTTGAAATTGAAATAAATTTCCTGAGTCGAAACTCAAGACGTTTGTTACGCGTTGTCCTCGATTTTATTTCTGCGCAAAGTGTGTTAATCATATAATCAAAATCTACAAAATTATTTTTATCAAATTCTATCAATTAGTGTTCCCATTTATAACCAACGTAACTGTATATGGGGTATTTAGTGCTACTCACACAAATGACGGGTTTTAAAATCTTCATAAAACGATGACCAGGACTTGTAACACTGAATCCAGTAGATTAGACATTGACCTCCAATATCCGACATTTACTGTTTCATGCTCGTTCATGCCTTGTTGCGTTAATGTTCGTTTGTCATTGCTTATATTTTGATCGGAAGGAACACTCGGTACGACAGCGGAAGGTACGATAGCTGTAATAATTTTACTATTATGATAAATATATTTCGTAACATAAATATAACTTCACTTACCGTGATTCGGGTCCATAACACAGTTTGGAAGACATTCAAATTCGTTTCTTGTCATCGACGGAAATATCTACTGAAAATCTTACCACGGAACGGGCTGTTCACTTGCTAAGGAATAGTGACACTTCTTTCTACTGTAAGGGCGCCTTCTTCACTAGTCTAGCTGCCGTGTGGTCGATATCAGCCCTTCACGGCCCTATCTTAATTACAATAACAAACTAATAACAAGCACGTCACGCTCCTGGCCGGTTTGTTTACGGAGAACGGTTTGCCGTCTGTCTTTTCTTTATCATTGTTACCTGCGCGTGGCACAGAGTGGACTGTAGTTCTTCAAGACTTGCATTTTGTTTCGTCGAGTGCGAACTATGGAACTAAGTTGGAACACGAACACAATGTAGTAAGGAAGTAGATTGATGAAGCGCAACGATGATGAAGCAAGCAGAAAACAGCACTACAGTACCGAGTTCGGTTGGCAAACTTAAACTGGACCTTGCCAACTAACTAACTACCAACCAACTATCCATTAACTACCAACATCCAAGTACGGTCGGCTCGTTCGGCTGGATGGCTGATGTATCGTTTGCATGTGTTCGTCTTGCCGCTGCACTGTACCGTAGTTTTTTTTTTATTTCCTTTGTGACCCCAATACTCGTCGGACATTGATCGAGTTGCGTAACGTTCCATTTCTGCCGGATCCTTGGAGAGCCATTTGTGTACTCACCAGTCGAGTAGCTCGCGTTGTACCTGGGGCATAACGTCATTGTCACGTAGCACCCCAATAAAAGGCTACCATTAGGGAGGGATGTCACCGAGCGCCCACCCGTCGGGACATAACGTTGTTCCCGCACACTCGCTGTTTTGTTGTCTGCCGTATGTGAAACACGAACGGATGTAGTGTTCGCGCTCTGCTGCATTCCACTAATCACTGGGCTCATCATAAACATGCGATTATATTTTTGTTGAAGCCCCGAGGTGTCGCCGTAAATAGCAAAATCGGGACACTTCTTGCAACACCTATGGATTTGCGATATGGTGAGATACTCGACACCCCTTTTGCTTCGTGAATGACGTCAAACGTGTGCTGTCGATCGATGCAGTGGCAACCGTCGTCCCCACGCATCGTCTGGGGCTCGTAAATAATCGCTCTTCCTCGAACAAGTTTTTCACACGTGGCAGCTCCGCAGCTCGAGGGATTTGTTAGTGAGATTTTCTTCACCCGAGGACGACGGTGAACCAATTCCGGCGGCAGGGTAGCAGTGATATCACCGGTGGCGGTTAATTGAGTTTGGTTACAAATTCTGGTCTCTCTTCATCGTAACTTACGCATGTCGGCGCCCATGATTCTCTATCCATCATTTCTGTATCATCGGTATCTTATCGTGGTGCGCAAAGTCATTCGGGAAGAATTATCGCGTGGTAATGGATGGACGGTGTTGCAGTGGACGGCGATTCAACGCAGCGCATCGTTCCGTGCTGCTGTCAGTCGAAGGGTGGCGTTCGATTGTGAAAGGACGAGCTTCACGCCTGACGGCCCTAGCCGGACGGAACCCCTCGAGCGGCAGTGTCTGGCCTGTGCTCTAATTGTTCGTATTCCTTTACTTCTTCCATTCCATTCCTGCTACTTCGTACGCCGGCCTCGTTGTGTTCGCAAAACAGTCAAGACGCAAAATGCCGCCAAAGAAGAAAACCGATTTAGACGACTTGAAGCAGGAGTTGGATATTGATTATCATAAGATCACACCGGAGGAACTGTATCAGCGACTTCAGACACACCCGGAAAATGTAAGTATCACCGGAACTTTATACACGATTGTTGAAGCTGAAGAAGAATGTAACTCTGTAGTAAAGGAGCAAGTCTAGTTCAATTATAGTTTCGCAGTGGTTGGCATCTCTTCATTCTGTCTTGAAACTATCTATCGGCAAGTGCTGTTGCCAAGCCGCGTCCTATAATCGATCGCTTTCATATCTGCCGAAATAAAAACAGCTGACTCGCCCACTGATAATGGCGCAAGTCAGTTTTACCTGGTTAAGGCTAGTAATTAAGGTTTACAACAAGCAATAAGCGGAAATACGCTGCTCTCGGAAGTAAGAAACTGGTCAAAGATAGGTGTCACGTTCGCGGACCGGAGATATCGTACGTGATAACAGTGTTCTTGATAAGCAAAATATACAAAACCCATTAGTGACGGCAGAAGCTTTTACGATGGCTTATTAATTTGCAAACATTTTATCCTCCCGTTGCGCACAGGGTCTCAGTCATGCGAAAGCCAAGGAGAATCTAGAACGAGATGGACCAAACGCCCTGACCCCTCCAAAACAGACGCCCGAATGGGTGAAGTTCTGCAAGAATCTCTTCGGCGGTTTCGCTCTGCTGCTGTGGATCGGTGCCATTTTGTGTTTCATCGCTTACGGTATTCAGGCCAGTACCGTCGAGGAACCGGCCGATGATAATCTGTATCTCGGTATCGTGCTGGCCGCTGTCGTGATAGTGACCGGTATTTTCTCATACTATCAGGTAAGCAAACTTCGACGACTTCGCAACCGCTGACAAACCGTGGCTAATTCTGTACTTCTGTTACCGCCTTGCAGGAATCGAAAAGTTCAAAGATTATGGAATCGTTCAAGAACATGGTCCCCCAGTTTGCTACCGTTCTGCGTGAGGGCGAAAAGCTGACGCTGCGCGCTGAGGATCTTGTCATCGGTGACGTCGTGGAGGTTAAGTTCGGTGATAGGATACCGGCAGATGTTCGTATCATCGAGGCGCGGAACTTCAAGGTAATATAACAGCGATCAGGCGTTTGTTAGCGTATGGGCGACCCATTTTAGGTTTCTAATTTAATTTCTTTGAAATGAACCCGCTTTGTGAATGCGGCAGTTTGCCCATTGCGTATGTAGAGCAATACACTGATTTAATGTACTTCGGAGTGATTCAAGCAAAACTCAGCGTCGCGCTGTCCGCGTTCAGTGGAAGCGAGGGGGAAGGTCCTCTAGTTGATGTGCGCTATGTACCAACGGCATTGTGTATGGCAACGGGACAAGACCCGAGAGTGCAGATGTCCGTTGGTATGATTCGTTTTGATTGGTTTTGCGGCGCGCCGCGACTCTGTCGACGCAATCCTCTAGCTAAAATGCTTCCCCTGGCTAATGTTCCATTGCTTCCCGCGTGTTCAACGTTCCGTTGCTGTTGAATCACTGACCCTTACAGCGATAGAAGATGAGCGCTTGATTGTGCAATCAGCAACCGGTGGGAACCATGAATGTACATAGTCGTTTTACCAATGAGTGTTCGGCCCTTTTTTGCAAGCCATTCTGTTTCGACCGCATTCTGCTTCGATGTGCAAGTCCCAGGTCGGAATCTTTTGTTGTAGGATAAACACATTTTTGAATGGATAAAAACATTACAATATGAGGGTTTTTAGATGTCTATATCGTGCTAATTCAGTTTATGAATGTAACAAACACTATTTTTTCTTGTTTTGCGCCCGGTTCCGTAGGTCGACAACTCTTCGCTGACTGGTGAATCGGAGCCGCAGTCCCGTGGACCCGATTTTACCCACGAGAACCCGCTGGAAACCAAGAACTTGGCTTTCTTCTCGACCAATGCCGTGGAAGGTACTGCGAAGGGCGTTGTCATCAGCTGCGGTGATTATACCGTGATGGGCCGCATTGCTGGACTGGCTTCCGGTCTGGACACCGGCGAGACTCCGATCGCTAAGGAAATCCACCACTTCATCCACCTGATTACGGGCGTCGCTGTGTTCCTCGGTGTTACTTTCTTCGTCATTGCCTTCATTCTCGGTTACCACTGGCTGGATGCCGTGATTTTCCTGATCGGTATCATCGTCGCCAACGTACCGGAGGGTCTGCTGGCCACGGTCACTGTGTGTTTGACGCTGACGGCCAAGCGTATGGCTTCGAAGAACTGTCTGGTGAAGAACTTGGAGGCCGTCGAAACGCTCGGATCCACCTCGACTATCTGCTCGGATAAGACCGGAACCCTGACCCAGAACCGTATGACAGTCGCTCACATGTGGTTCGACAATCAGATCATTGAAGCCGATACCACGGAGGACCAGAGCGGTGTGCAGTACGATCGCACCAGCCCCGGTTTCAAGGCACTGTCCCGCATCGCTTCGCTGTGCAACCGCGCCGAGTTTAAGGGTGGCCAGGATGGTGTGCCGATTCTGAAAAAGGAGGTTAGCGGTGATGCTTCCGAAGCTGCACTGCTCAAGTGCATGGAACTGGCTCTCGGTGACATAATGAGCATCCGCAAGCGCAACAAGAAGGCATGCGAAATCCCATTCAACTCGACCAACAAGTATCAGGTATCGATCCACGAAACGGAAGATCCGAGCGACCCGCGCTATCTGCTGGTAATGAAGGGTGCCCCGGAGCGTATTCTGGAGCGTTGCTCGACGATCTTCATCAACGGCAAGGAGAAGATGATGGACGAAGAGATGAAGGAAGCGTTCAACAACGCGTACCTAGAGCTTGGAGGTCTTGGCGAGCGTGTTCTTGGTTTCTGCGATTTCCTACTGCCCTCGGACAAATACCCGGTCGGTTTTAAGTTCAACTCCGATGAAGTCAACTTCCAAGTGGACAATCTGCGCTTCGTCGGTCTGATGTCGATGATTGATCCACCTCGTGCCGCTGTGCCAGACGCCGTTGCCAAGTGCCGCTCGGCCGGTATCAAGGTTATTATGGTTACCGGCGATCATCCGATCACTGCCAAGGCTATCGCCAAGTCGGTTGGTATCATTTCGGAGGGTAACGAAACGATTGAGGATATTGCACAGCGTTTGAACATCCCCGTTTCGGAGGTTAATCCTCGCGAGGCAAAGGCTGCCGTTGTGCACGGTTCGGAGTTGCGTGATCTGTCGTCTGACCAAATGGATGAAATTCTGCGTTATCACACCGAAATTGTGTTCGCTCGTACCTCACCGCAGCAGAAGCTGATCATCGTCGAAGGTTGTCAGCGTATGGGGGCCATCGTGGCCGTAACTGGTGACGGTGTTAACGATTCACCTGCTCTGAAGAAGGCCGATATCGGTGTCGCTATGGGTATCGCCGGTTCCGATGTGTCGAAGCAGGTACGTGTCTAACTAACGATAATTTTGATAATGATCAATCATAAGATTAACAATGTTTTTTTGTCGCCCGGTTTGTTTTACTGCTCTCGTAGGCTGCGGACATGATTCTGCTCGATGATAACTTTGCCTCAATCGTTACCGGTGTTGAGGAGGGACGTCTGATTTTCGATAACTTGAAAAAATCGATCGCATACACACTTACGTCCAACATTCCGGAAATTTCGCCCTTCCTTGCTTTCATCCTGTGCGACATTCCGTTGCCTCTTGGTACCGTTACGATTCTGTGTATCGATCTGGGAACTGATATGGTAAGTGTTTTCGATTCGACACGTAAGGTTACCCTAATTCTTCCTTCTGCTCCGGACTGAACGGTGACCGTTCGTGATAGGCGACTGCGAAGTGTTGTTGTAAGTGCTCTGTCCGTGCGAATATTCCACGCCCGAGTGAATCGTACGAACTAATGATTTTTTCTCTACCTTTATAATGAAGGTGGCAGACGTTAATAGAATGTATATTTTTCAATTTTCGTCATTTAAATGAAATGTGTTTGAAGAATTCGCTTCCATACCTCTCTGTGCTAGTACCCTATAGATAGGATTGACGTATCTTTGGCCCCATGAGCTTTTGAAAGGTACAGAAAAATAACTTTTTTTCCATGTTTTCTTTCTGTATTTCTTATTTTCCTGACATCATGACGTCGTCGGGACGTCGGTTAAAACAACAATTGTACTCCTCTCAACAACCTATTGATATCTCATCCTCCACACTGCGTTTGAATCGGCGATCAAAAAATCACATGCTGTGACGTATTCGATAGATACCGGCCATTTCGCTGGCCTACGAAGAGTCAGAGTCCGATATTATGAAACGACGTCCTCGTAATCCTTTCCAGGATAAGCTGGTGAACGAGAGGTATCGTTGGCAACTTTGAAAGATTCTTTTTCTGTTTTTTTCTCTATTGCTACGTTTAGGACATTTTTTGATACTTTACGTTCAATTATGGTAGTAACGAAATAGATTTAATATTGATATGATCCTCTATCAATTAGGCTATCGATGCAAGATATCGCTATTTTTCCAATTTTATCTTCTAGCGCAAAAAATGAACAACAAGCGCGAATTTTTGACCACCTTCTTTCATTTCTTTGTCACCTTTACTCTATCCACTTTCTTTTCTTTTACTCTCTATTTTACTATTGCTATAACTACTACTATTTATCTCTTTTACGTATACTATCTTTAACCTTATTGTTCGATTTCAATTGAGCTACTATCTATCAATCGATGCAAGCTAGACGATGCAATCGTCCTAAATCGCCAAGCCAGACAATTAGTAACTCTATCGCTATGGAAAAATACGCACAGTCAATAATTTCGACTTCTAGGCTTACGCGAAAGTATCTAAACGACTAGCAGGTATGTCAATCAGAGAGCACTCATGAGAGTTGCACAAGTGCTCTGCAAACCTCGTTGGAAGCTTGATATTCTTCAACATCTGCGTGCTAATATTTATGCTGCTATCATACTGTGCTCAGGCCAAAGTACGGGAAATTATGGTTTCCGTTACACATTGGCTACACGGCGATATTATGGAGATTGAGAGAGGATTCAATAGTATTGCCACTTTTTCGGTTTACCTTTATGTCCCTTTTTTATTTTTTATTTCGTTTTCTTACACCAAATGTCAACGATCCGAAACGAACCATCGCGTCCCGCAGGTACCTGCCATTTCGCTAGCCTACGAACACGCAGAGTCTGATATCATGAAACGACCACCACGTGATCCATTCAACGATAAACTTGTGAATGAGAGGTTCTTATCCAATTTTTATTTCTCCTAATTCTGTAAATTTGGGGTTTTAATTTTAATTTTATAACATATTGGCTTAAAATAATAATACTATCATTTAAATTATGGAACCTTGCAAATGCTATTAAAACCTGAAACCAACCAACTGACCAACTGAAACCAACAAAGGATGCATACAATGCAATAATATGCACGGAAACTTCTTCTAACGAAGCTTTAATCAATGGGACTGAGTTAGTTTTCTAACATATTAAGAGGACTTATTTTACAGTTCGGCTTCATTCGTGAATGGCAAGCGTATGAGAAAACCCTAACATTTAAAATATAAGCTAGCCTTAATCCAAATGTACCGATTGAATATTATCAAAACTACTGGATTTACACAAACATCTAGTTCAGTTTTTCACGGACCAGAACTTTACAGTGGCCAAAGGAGTTATTTGTCTGGTGATATTACGCCACAGTTACACTTGTCCCTCCGCTCTAAACATAACATATAAGACTCAACTACATATGGCTGCCGCCTGTACCCATTGCAATATCCCGATTTCCACTTACCATTGACAAATAGCAGACTACGCTCATATCAAGCACGTATCCAGTCCGTTTGTTCTATCTTCATCTTTTTCGTCATACATCCTGCACTGTTTCGATTATCTCTTATTGGTTTCTTCCGACTTACAGCACAGATATTGCATTTTATAAAGCTCAAAAATACCAAGCTGTTGTTCCGTGTTCCAATTTGATGTGTCCATTGACAATTTTTTTGCCCCAAGTTGTTCGTTAGATTCGTTCGTACTCAACCAATTGAGCCAAACACAAGAACAAGCATCGCCGCTTTTTGTCCCAGCTGAAATTTAAAGGAAACGAACCACAACGTCTCTACCATCTCCCAACGGCCATTGAATTTTATCTGCTAAGTAATCGATATTCTTTTCTTCTTTTTTATCAAATGTATCTAACCATAAAAACCGAAACTCGAACGTCGCCGGTACACTAAAACCAAATCGAAACCACCGAAATCGCATTCCATTCCACCGCATTCCTTATTCCAACATCATGTCTCATTGTTGCAACTCACTGTTCTCGTACCACATCCTCGTTACGTTGCAACGTGTGTGTACTTGATGATCGTCGGCACAAAACTATCCTTTTTCATGGCATCATGTGAAATTTTGAAACGCAATCATCAACTGAACAACGAAACCCTTCCGTGCAATTGTCCCACTGTGTGTCCCATCTGACCCTTCATACCTTCATCACGTGTCTTGTACGCGATCTTCCGTGTGTTTGTGTACGTACGTCTCGGGCACACAGGTTCCCGCCATTTCGCTTGCCTACGAGGAAGCCGAATCCGATATCATGAAACGCCAGCCACGAAATCCGTTCACTGATAAATTGGTCAACGAAAGGTAATCCACACCACCGTCACTAAATTTTCCTCCGTGTGTGCTCCGCGGTAACTGTATTCGAACCTTCGAGCTCGTGCAGGACGCCCGGAGATACTTGTTTATAATTTTTTATCCTTCAGTATATACGTCTGTGTATCTACGTGATCCGTTTGTGTTGTGTAATTCGTGTTTGTTTTGCCTTCCAAAGACGTATCTGGTGTTAGGGTTTGTCCGGTGCCAGTGGTGCAGCCCATCGCCGACAAATTTCTGATTTCTCTTTCGTATTATGTGTGTGCGTGTATGTTGTTTTCGTGTGCGCGTGTTGTTTATAACATTCTTATCCACTTTGACTTTTTTTTCTACTACTGGTGGTGGTTTTTTTGTTATGGAACATAGTTATAAAAATTGATTAGATTTTTTCATTTGAACTTCTGTCAGGTTCTATTAGTCCGATTCGTTCCCGGAAAAACAAACTATTTACTTATACATAAATTGGTTTGGTTTACGCTATCCTCTCTTCCGTTATTCTTCGTCTTCATGTCTCTCTTTGCCTTTCGTGCTGGCGCTTTTCTTGCCTCATTCACACCGTGTCCCTTTTCTCTTTCTCTATCTTTCACTCTCTCTTCGAAATATGTTTTTACTGAGACACTGAGTACTGAGTCTTCGTTTGTCTGTTTGCTTGCTGTCTCTTTTGAGTAAACGATTTTTTCTTCTATATCTTAAGTAAACACTTAGAGTCTGTCCATTTATTAAAAATCTAAGGTAAGTTCAATCGCTCCCCTTAAACATCCTTCATGAACCCAGATCAATCCAAATCAACATGTTTTCATTCACCACCTCATGCTTGTCACACAACAGCAACGTGGGCATATTGCTCCGATGGCTCTGATTCAAATAAACACCAATCACTCGTGGACCGCTCCTATTCCTCGAACCCCATACAGCCCTGCTTACCCTCTCAATACACGAACACGAACTTCGAAACAAATATAAACTGAATGCCCAGTTTCATTAGACATCCTTCACAATAGGAAATCAAACAACTATGTTGTTCGAAACATTCGGATAGTGCAACATTATGCGCACGAACGTGAAACGTCATCCTTCAAATCAGTTCACTATTGTTCCGGTTTGTCACACTCGTGTACACGAATGGCACCGTAATAACCCCCGTTAAGTCCACTAGTACCGATAGCCACGGATTTAGTAACTATGCAACCGAAATAGACTAGCCACTACGAATTACTTTTTTACTTTTTCCCTTCTAAACAACATTAACTGTCTATGGCAAGAAAAACTACTACTAGCTCTATCTGGTTTCTCACATACTACGTACTTAATATAACTCTGTCTACTTCTTCTTCTCTATCGTTTCGTGTGTCGTTTAACAATAACGTCTTAAAGAATGCTGTTAGAATAGCTATGGCTGATGATGCCAGTTGTGTCCTGGTTCGTTTTTGGTCTTCTTTCCTCTATTGCTTCGAACTTTATTCCGATTAGTATTTACTTTCATATGTAGAGCTCTTCTATTCACGGTTGGGGAGGTCTACCGTGAGAAGAGATTATGTATCTTTTACCTTTGGGAATCATTTTATAATCCTATTATTTTAAATCAACTTTATTTGACTTGACAACTTATCTTGAACCCAATCAAACTACTTCATTCGTGAGATTGATTATGTATCATTCAACAACGATACTTTGATATGATCGTGTGTACTTGTACAATGTGTTTTGTGTCAAAACCGAAGCGAGCACCAACATGTTTGATGCATTACAACAAGTCGCGAGAGCAAGTAGACAACAAATATTGAACGGTCTTCACTGTAATGGAACATACCACGGAACGCAAACAATTTATAATCATTGTTACAAAATCCATTACTATTAATTAATAGTGTAAACGTACAATTATCAAACACCATCTACCGTCGTGTGTGCGTGCTTTTTGCGCTGTACATTACCCCATTCTCAGGTACCCGCCATTTCGCTTGCCTACGAAGCGCCAGAAAGTGACATTATGAAGCGTCGACCGAGAGATCCTTATCGTGACAACTTGGTCAACCGCAGGTCAGGATACGTTGACACGTTCTTCACCTTACACTGAATTGAACTCATCATCGTAAATGTTTATGTTCTCCGTACACATTCTTTTGTTTTCTGTTCATCGTTGCGTCGATTTTATGTTTTATCTGTATTTTTTTATCTGTTTTCTATTATAAAACTGGTAAACTCGATGGTGCACTACCGACCTAAGTAGTGACCAAATGCTTTTTTATTTTTATTATATGTTTTGTACCGTTTTGTCGAGGCAAAACAAACACATTTTGGTCGTCGTTTGGTTTCCTATGTCCTTGTTAAGCTGCTGTTTTTGTTTTCGAACAGAAACGAAAAAATTCAACAGTACGGCATGGTCGCGCGCTGGTCGATCGAATAAAATAACCAAACCGTTTTGTTCAAAGATGTCAGATGTGTTTTACTGTCTGTGGTGGTTTTGCTAAAATGTTGTACATTCTCTCCTTTAAATCCTTAAATATTATTTTCTCTATCTGTAACGATCGATGTGTCCTTTAACTTGATTGAACTACACAATAATATAGATTTTGTTAGTGCCTGAACTCACTGAACTCTTGCAACATTGTATTGCTCGCGGCAGAAATCTTTTTCTGCTGCTACATTGTTTGACTAGAACCATGTTGTGACCAATTTAGACATGCGATGCGATTGAAAATGCGTCCTGTGCTGTGTCAGCACACTCTATCTATTATTTGTGTTCTATCACAATAGAAATCTGTTCGTTTTGGAGTTTTAATAATTGTTATAGTTTTCAAATGTGTAACTTTTTTTCACAAGTTTTTCATTTATATTTCTGTGAATTTAAGTTGTTCAACACAGCGTTTGATTTTTGGAATAATTCAGAAGATTGTCTAGCGTTTTATTGTTCACCTTTTCAACACACTTCTAGATGTCGTGGTAGTAGAACAAATTTAGTAGAACGCGTTTGTTCGTTCCTTATGTTGCATCGACATTGTGGAATGGTTGCCATTATCCCATGCAATTTTTCGCCCTGAGTGACACGATGTTGTTGTTTTTTTCTAGATAGCGTTATACACCACCACCAAACATTATTTACAAAATGAAGCAAACATTTAGAGAAACAAGCAAAAATTTCGCCAGTGACCATCCCAATATAATCGGCCATAAACACCTGCATCCGACCAAAAAGCATCATCAAAACACACACAGTAGTTCAACAATCAAATGTGTTTTCTTGTGCTTTACATGTAAAGTGTGCTCTTTGACGAAATGTTTCAATCGATTCAAGGCATATATTTGTTCTATTTGTTATGTATGTGTGTATAAGTTTTCAGCGTAACTTACATAAAACCTTCAAACCGAAAGAAAATGTTCTTTAGAATGCTTCGATAATGTGTTCCAATCGGTGATGTTTAGATATGTTAGATATTAACACCGATTTTGTTTGTTGCATTAATATTTATTGTCGTTTCGCAGCTGTTAAACTCGACAAGTACCCTGTATTTTGATTTCTTAGTTGTTCATGAGTGCCACTGCAATGTTCGAATTGAACCCGCATATCCCTAATGCAACAACGCACAAATGAACTGATACCCCTTTAATTTAAACATAGAAGACACATACTGCAGCATTATGAATTCGAATATAATTTCCTGCTCAATTCAGGAAACAATGGTACAACTAAAGTTATCACATGAACATAAACAAAAATTTGGTTGAATATTGCAGTACACACACACACGAGTTATTTTAACAAGTCAACTACGAAAGCCACGAATTTTGGTTTTCCATTTCTACATTCGACATTCTCCAGTTTGTCAGCATATAAACATTCAGACAAATAAAATGTCCCGATTCCAATCCCATTCATCCTTTCCACCAATTCTCACACTCTAAATGTGTCCAGAAAAAACTGTGAGTATGTGCTATATGAAGTGAAGTGCGTGCGTGCATTTGGTTTTCTTTTTCGTTACCAATACCTCTCTCTAGCACTAGCTTCTTTACTTGGCCGACATCTATTTTCTTCCATAGAAACTATGTCACAATTTTCCATACTCTCTGTCTGATGTTCTTCTTATGTTAAGCTTTGATAAGTTTTGACTTTTATTTCCTGTCCTGTATGTCAACTTCTGCTCTGTGTGTGTATCATACTTCTAATCTTTAAATTATACTCAACCACTGTATCAATGCATGACTACCGCTTTCCAAATGCTTAACGAGGTGCTATCCTTTGACTTTCAAATGGATAGCTTGCCACATTCAGCGAAAACTTATTGCCGTTTTCTGTGAATGTCGACACGCTTCTAGCTTTCCTGCACGCGCCTCTGACTTTGTAATTTTCTCCCGCTTTCTTTTGTAATAAATTTAATTACTATTTGCTTACTATTGGGTAGCATTAAGTCGCATGCTGAGTAAACTATTTGGGTTGTAGATTTTGTACAGTTGTAACACAGTGACCGCTGCTTCGCGTAGTGCATGAATCAGGCTTCACCGGGGGCTTTTACTGCAGTGGTCACTATGTTTCGAAGGATACATTTAATAAAAACTAATCACTTAAAATAATGTATTCATTTTGTGATCAAAATGGAAACACGGAGAAGCACATATTTAACGGATTTTTCTTTTCTCCCGTCCCTCTTTTCACATTTCCTCAACTTCTTGTTCAAATGCGCATACTCACTTCGCGATATCACCGTGGACAACAGACTTATTTCGATGGCTTACGGTCAGATCGGTATGATTCAGGCTGCCGCAGGTTTCTTCGTGTACTTCGTCATCATGGCTGAAAACGGTTTCCTGCCACTGAAACTGTTCGGTCTCCGCAAGAGCTGGGATTCGAAGGCCATTAACGATCTCACAGATTCGTACGGCCAGGAATGGGTAAGCGAGAGACACTTTTACACGCTCGACACATAGCATGATGGTGGCCGTGCAATAATATTAATCCGGTAAAAATAAAACTTTACAGACCTACCGTGATCGTAAAACACTCGAGTTCACCTGCCACACCGCGTTCTTCGTCTCGATCGTTGTCGTCCAGTGGGCCGATTTGATCATCTGTAAGACACGCCGTAACTCGATTTTCCATCAGGGCATGAGAAACTGGGCCCTCAACTTCGGTCTTGTGTTCGAAACGATACTGGCTGCCATCCTGTCCTATACTCCGGGTATGGATAAGGGTCTGCGTATGTTCCCACTGAAGTAAGTACACATGCACACCACGAGTGATCGCTCTCGGTTTCCATGTACTATGTTGTTTTCGCATCACAACTTACACCCGATTTTCTTTATCCTCGCTTACAGGTTCGTCTGGTGGCTCCCAGCTTTACCGTTCAGCTTGTCCATCTTCGTGTATGACGAAATTCGTCGCTTCTACTTGAGACGCAACCCAGGTGGCTGGCTAGAGCAAGAAACGTACTATTAGGTCAACAAATTTATATTTAAAACGATTAATTAAAATCAACTCCCCAAACAAAACAAAAAACACATGCACCAACAACAACAACAAAGCTACACATAGACAGGCATACAAAGAACACGCAGCTACATACACACACCCGAAACAACAGAAACTGGTGGAGAGAATGAGAGAAAGAGCTAAGCTACAATTGAAATCGGAGCGGTATTGAAAACCGGTGTTGATAGTTTGCGAGCATAAAAATAAACTAATCATTAATACGAACGAATAGAAACGGGAGGATGATGATGAAGTTTTAGTACAGCAGCGCAGCAGTTAGTTAGGGTAAGAAGATCGGCCACAACTGAGCCAAACCCACACCCCACTGGCAAGGCAAGCGATGAACCGAGACGATGCCATAAGTAGTGTGTGCTGCTCCGGAAGTGGCACTGACGGAATGGGAAAGGTTGCGAGAGTCGGTTGGAATGATGATGGTATGATGTACGAGGACGAAACGTAATTATATTTTTCTTATCATACATTTTAAAGCGGCAGCGAGCCCTGCGAACAGTGTGCGCGAAGCAGTGTCGTCGGGGGCAATCCGATACTATTGTTTTGAGGGCACGGCCCATCTGCAGTCCGTGGCTCAGCAAAGTTGATGGGCAGCCGAGTTAAAACACGGTTGAACGGTAGCTGAATGTGTGGCGTGGCGTGGCGTAAGTTGTGGTACAGTGGGGGGCGTTTTTTACTTTCCATGTTATTGTTGTCTCGGTTAAGCAGAGAGAAAAAAGTGCAAACAATTCGTCCGATGTAAAAACTATGATACGAACAAAACGACAGCTCTTGTTTACTCGGTATGAGTTTTCGCAGTCCCCTATTGGCCCCAGGTTTGCAAGGCCACTATCGTCCCGAGTGTCTACCAACAGGTCATCCATTGTTTGTGCGCTCAGTTTCAGACTGTATTCCTCGGGTTCGAGCGATTACTGTTCCCATTACTGTGCCGGTTGGTTTGTGTATCTGTTGTGTGTATGCGCCAAGGAACCATGTTGCGTGATGATTGAGTATTGGCCGCAGAAAGTGAGAAGAAAAACACTTGAACGTACTTTCTCGTTTAGATAAAGCACACGTGTTTAAGGTACAAGTTTTAAGGATACCATTTGAGTAGACGATGAGAACCCAATAGGCAAGCAAGCAGACAGGCAGGCAGGCAGGCAGGTCAGGTGTGTGCAACACAAAATGGTCGCGATAAAATGCTGCGTGTGCTTACGATAGTCACTGCTGCCAGCCACAATAAGAAGAAGAACTCAAAAAAGACACTAACGGCAGACATTTGATCTGCTTGCGGGTTGTTTTTTATTATTGTTATTATTCTCAAAGCTTTTCCGCTAGCCTTGTGCGTGTGCTGTTCATGATGTGAGTGTTTGCGGTTAGGAGTCGGTTTTGCCTATTTCTATTTTTCTGTTTTGTGTATTCGCTGTCCATAGTACGTTGAAACTATTTGCTGCCAACATCGTATCATCAATCGCCATAATGCCATCACGTTATATCGTTACCCGTCACAGCCACCGTTACAAATCGATGAATTCCGCCATGCGGCAGAGCGAGCGTGACAGCGCGGAAATGGTGAAGATAGAAACAATTTAGCAGAGTCGAGAAGCTGCTGCACAGTATGTTTTGTGCGCACCATGTTTTTCACACACTCAAACACACCACGCGTAAGGTATAATGTGTATTTCATAAGTGTATAACGTATGTCTTCGTTACAAGCATACAGCGCAATTATACCCCGATTCATAGCTGAAACTGACATCCTAGTTCACGTCCAGAAGGAAAGCAAATAAAACTAAAAACTGCTACACCGTAATACCGAGATATGCCATCAACTTCTAGACGAGCGACACGACAAAATACCTTCAAGGACACACGCGCAAACAGACACACATACACAGACACACACACACATTCAAGCACAGGATCTGTGCGTTATACTAAAGGAGGAAAGGTTCACGTTGTCCGCCGGTGGTTGAAGTGCGGAACTTTCTCTGAATTTTCCCACGTTCATTGTTCTCTAATTAAAGATAAATTAATAAAACGGCGGAAAGAAATCGAGATACACTCATAGACGACATAACCACACACGTACAGACACATGAAACACATTGAAAAAGCTACGACGCAAATTGATCAACTCGTTGTTAGTTACAAAGAAAAGAAAAGGTAATAAAGTAAATAATACGCTCGGAACATAATTTAAAATGAATAAAAAAAAAACATAGTAATAGAAGAAGACAGCTGGGCAGAGAACCGTAAGGAATATTAAAGAAACAAAAATTTGCGTAAGAAAATAAAGCAACACAATGCGAAAAGAAACAAGATTAGTGCTGTAGTCGTTGTGAGGTGCATGAAACAAGACGAAACATGATCCCCACAAACTCACACAAACAAACCCACACATACACACACACATACTCACCACTACCGGCATGCAAACAAAACACGATGATATACACATATAGAGAGAGACAAACACAAATTACCCACCCGCGGATCAAAAAATCACAAATAAACGCAGAAATGCATGAGAAACGAGAGAAAAATATTAAGCCCTATAAAAAAATGCAAAAGAGTCACTGAAACACTTAGAATCGAAATAGAGTTTGATGAATATGCGAACGAAGATGATACATGCAGACAGAACAGCAAAAGCTACAAATAGAGCAACAAAATTTGTTATGTTCATAAGAGAAACAAAACCAGAGCAGAGCTGAGAGATAACGTTAAAAGTAGAGAATTAAATAAACAAAAAAAACGCGGATCTGTTTTTTATTTCTTTTCCCGAGTTTCCCGAGTGTGCGTATGATAGAACTTATTTCGCGTACACAACATTTCGTTTCATTTCGTTTACCCTTTCGTTTCTTTCTATGCACTTTTGACTTTCATCGAATTTCCTCGATCGAAATTTGCTGTTTTTGTGTTTTAATGAGCCAGCTTAACAGCAGAATCGAAAGAGGGGCTACCCACAAGAAAACTGAGCGTTCAGTTTCAGCGGCTGGTTTTGTTGATGTTTCTCCCAATTTTAATACTATTATATTGTGAAACTTTTTGGTAGCTTCTAAAGCAGAGTAAGTATAATGTAGAAAGTATAACAAAAAATAAATCAGCCTAAGTCTTGTTAGTGTTTGAATTGCGCAGAAAAAAACACGATCGAACGAAAAGAATCAGAAATTCAAACAAACTTGAGTCCAAGAAACAAGAACGGTAGAACGAACAGATGGTCAATACGACACCAGAGGAGCCGAACGACGAGCGACCGGAACAAGGGATGACGGACGGTGTAGACAAACTGCAGAGAAGATTAAATCATACACAAGCAACGCGTCAAATGAAACTGCCCGATTGTTGTAAATGAAGAAAAAAAATAATTATATACTAAAGGTTAATAATGCGATTCAGTCGAGGAGAAACATAGGCTAAATGCACTCAGATAAAGGAAAATTAAAAACAAAGAAAAAAACAAAAGCGCATCGCCTCAAGACGGTAATGAACGGAAAACAGAACTAAAAAACCTATACCGAAAACCCATGCAGATAAATAATAACAAATAAAATACCGTGCAATCGCTCCTGCTTTTCTCTTACTTAAGTATTCCAGCCGGAGCCGGTAGTAGAAGAACCAAGCGAATCGCGAGCAATTAAGACCACTTGAAAGGGAGACTCTGTTTCGTTACCGCAAAGTACTAATTCGCCTACTTGCGCCGATCAGTTCTTGCGTGCAACGGCGTGCGCGGCTGCACCACTTCACTGGGTCACACATTCACGTGTGCGTACGTGAATATGGTTGATCGTAGGCATAGAAGATCGCTAATCATGCAGCCTCTGTCCTCTCCCGATAGAAGTTGAAAAAACTCCACTTATACACACACACACGCGCGCAAAACATATAAACGTTACACGTAACAAAGCAGATAGTGACGCATACCAATCGGGAAAAAAGTAAGTCAAAGCAGACAGTTAAAACCAAACGACGAACACATAAAAAGATAAAAACTATGATTAGCTAAATTTGCAGCAAGCTCTTGTAAGAAAGTAAGCAACACACAAGTTTAAAAAGAAAGTAAGCTCGTTCAAACAAAACACAACCAAAACCAACAACTGAAAGACAAACGATTACGCAAACTCGCAGTGTAAAACGGGCGGAGTAGAATTGCGAGCATGCAATGCGATTTAGTAAAATGCAGGATAATACTAACTCTGTCGGTAAAATCAAGCAAGTTAACGGTAAGTCTGTGAAGCCGCTGCATGGGACGAACCAGTTGGAAAGCGCGCCCTCGCCGTACCACGTGGAGCGACACAAATCCGCCTGGCTGTCCTCTGTAGGTGACACGCGCCACTAGTGGTCGATTCGTACGTCAACGGCTCTGGCAGTAAACGGCGGCAACACCAGCACGGAACGCAAGACCATGGTGTAACATCAGTGGAAGGATACAGTAGATAACATCGGCGAAACAAAACGAACCATCTAATACGGAATGGACTATAGTTTCTGAATGAATAAACGAAAAATAAGAACCTGAAAGATTTGTCAAATAAAACAGAGAAATAGTATTGAAAAAAAAGAATAAAAAACTAAAACGAGGAAATGTGTTTGGTTTTTATCTAGCAAAGAATTGTTGGCTGACTATCCGACCATTCGTTGATCCATGGAGTTACCAAAGACATGTACGTAAAAAGGTAACGTTCAATTTGCACTTAATGGAGTTAGCAAGTAAGCTCCTAAGCTCAACGAACTACAATAAGCATTTGTTTACAACATATTACAAAAAGAAGACTCGGTTTTTTATATATTTGCTTACGATTTGTTGTTTATCAATGAATTACTGCGTTTTCTTTCTATCGTTCGTTTTCCGTACATAATATATTTTTCATTGGCCAGAGTTGAGCTCTTCAAAATTTTGAACTTCTCAAATAATGATTAGTTTTAAATTAGTTACAAACCATTTTCAACTGACGCATATTTACCACCAATCCCGGAAACATTTTTCATGACTTTTCATAGTTACAACGCCATTTCGAAAAGTACCTACGAATCGAAGGGTTAAAACCGCTTGTAACGGGTGTAACGCTTGCCTGGTGAAAAGCATGCACTCAGGCGCCAAGCCATTGACAGACAACTAACGACAAATACAAATCCTTGCTCGTTCGTCAACAAAATTAAGGATAAGAGAAATCCGACGTCTATAAAATCGATGTGTTCGGGAGTGTGCCAACAAATCTCTCGGGGACCTTTTTTGGCACCGCTATTGCGGACCGAAAGTGAAAACAGAGGCTCGAATTTCGCCTACGGTACTTTCTCTATGTTTGGCCAGCGCCAGCTTTCTCTGCTGCCAACACGGCGCTGGAGCTGTGTGAGTTGAGCTCGGTGAGAAAATGTGTGCGTTCTAGGATCCAGGATAGAAGGACACAAGGACTATTCCGACACCATCCCCTTTTCATTCGCTGACCCATACACACACAGGGGCACGAAGCCCCATCAGCGGCTCCGAGCCGACGGAGATTGCTTTCGGTTTCATTGTGGCTTCGTGCGGTTCACACACACACACAGACGCAGCATCCGAAACACAACCGAAAACCATTGAGCGTTAATTTGGCGCGAGACACACGTGTACGCCGCAAGCGAAAGTTTTGCGCGACCGTTGAACGATTTGCATAAAACCCGCCGTGTCTCTGGCGAAATGTGTGATCGTGGTCGTCTTCTGGGAGCGCCTTTTTGAGATGATGAAATTCAGGTCGTTTGGTCGTTTAGGTTTCAATTCGTTCCACTGACCTTCCTTTGCTAGGTAAATGCGCAAAACATTTGCTAAAACCTAGAGGTAAAGTTAAAACATTGATGACTAATGTGTCCAATAATCGCCATCGCATAATGATGAATCATGCTCTCAGCACCGTCATCGGGTTGCGAAGGGTTCAGTGGGGGGGCGGGTGGTTTCCGGGCCACGTGTCTGGCCGCGGCACATTCATTGACGACGCCATCGACAGTGGCCGTCATCGCAGCATCCGAGTGTGCGTGCGTGCTGGACTGCTCGGCTAGTGCGTGTGTGTGTGTGTGCGTGGCCAGTCCCCCTCCATCCGAGGAAACCCACCCATAGGTTAACCAGCAGCACCACCGATGGCGAAGGGTCTCGCAGGACCAAAGAAAAGGACCTTTTTGGCCTAGGAATTCATGGCGCATCATCTAGGAGCTGCGATCTGCGGGTGTGTGCGTAAGATTAGCGTCAGAACTCCCGGTGGGGTCCCCCGTTCACGCATTTTTCAGATCCTTTCCGCAAACTCAAGTGCGTAATGAAAGGGAAACCACGATTTCGGCGACCCTTCGTCGGGAGCTGCAAATGGCACAGTGGGGAGTTTGGATCGTACAGTCCGACATATTCGGTATTTAAGGAAGAATCTTCGGACTATTTTTTTAAGGTTTTTGTTTTCTTTGCATGTGTTTTTATTTATTTATAATTTTTTATCAATATTGGCCTTCGTCTAACTGTCGATTTATCTTCGTCTTCGTACAGCATCTAACTGTCGATTTATCGTTGTTCGATTTATCTTTCGACTTTGACAGGTGAATTCTTGGATTCTACGCAACGTAGAAGGTTGAAAATTCGGATCGCTCATAGCTAACTCTTCTATCTTAGGAAAATATAACTAAAATCATTACTTTTTAAATTTTATTTATGACAGCATTTTCCCCGTAGTGCTTCGTTTAGACTACTAAACGAACCCATAGGTTAACTCGTACTAACGACCAGAGAGAGTCATAGATCAGAGAGAGGAAGTTAGGCCGAACTTTTCCGAAGTAATTTCCCGAAGTTCGGGAAGTTTCGGGAAATTCGGAAAAATACTCATCCACCACCAAATCCACAACACAGTTATTAACATTAAAAAGAATAATTCAAAATTATCACAAAAACCAACTATTATTCAGTAACTGTTCAGTAGCTAAACTGCTCCTTGCTTTTTATCATGATTATTGATCGAACAGAAGTAATATTAAGCGTACCGGCGGACAAGCTGATGAACGAAGTTTAACGTCGGGGACGAGTGAAAATGTTTAACATAATTTTAAACAACTAGTAAGCCTAACACTAACAACAACAAGTAAGCGTAGTAGTAACCAAGTACGACCATTCTTATAATATTGCTACGAAAAAATACAAAAGGCTTTACAATTAAAAGTAAAGTAATTCTAGATTTAAAGTTGCATTACAAAGTATTGAAAGAGTATTGAGTGAGAGAAGTGAACATTTCTCTTTTTCTCGTTCGGCCAAAGTGAGAGAGTGTCCGTAAAAGTGAGAGAGCGCAGAAAAACGAGAGAGAATAGAGAAATGTTTCGTGTCTTCTTATTTTACTTATTTTTTTTTTAAAGCGAAAGAGACCGGGAACGCAGATAAACAGAGAGTCAGCGATGGATCAGAGAGAAATCGCGGCGGTTAGTTTGAAATTGTGTGCGACGGTTAGGGAGTTTTTCGCGCGTGTCCACTTTCCACGTTTGGGGCGCGAGTTCCGGTGCCAGCTTGCGCTCGCGGTCACGGTTAGTAATCGGTGGAGCGGTGGAGAAAAGGTGCACTGAACCGGAACTGAGCTGGACGTGGAATTCCGCGACTGGGAAGTGTTGCGCCGGAATCGGTGCCGGGATTTCGGGTGCGTCACCTCCTCTTCCCCGCTAAACAAGTGTCTGTGTCCAGTGTGCGGCGCCCGGGTTAACACCACACCGCGAGCCGTGCGTTATCACACCTCGCCGCGTGGCCGACGTCTTATCGACCAGCTGCTCGGCAAAGGCGGCGGAACGATAAACGGCGAGCCCCCCGCGCACCGGATGCGTCGGTTCCGTCCGCGATGTGTCAATTTCGGAATCGTCAGTGCCTTTGTTTATCAACTCGCTCGTGTGTGTGTGTGCGTGTGTGTTAATGCGAGGCCACCAACAAACTTGTGGTTCCGGCGTGGTTCCCAGCTGCAGGTTAAAAGTGCTGAAAAGGGTGCAAAAAAATAACAGAAAAGAAGCCAACGCACTTACACACACACACCGCAGTAGTGGTGGCCGCAACAAAACGGCGGGCCACATACTTTGGCTCGCTCGCACTAATCTTGTTAGGAGTAATTAGGGCGGAGGACACAGTCGGCGACACCTGCGAGGAGTCGCCGGGGAGCGCACTTCCTGTCGGTGTCCTCCAGGCACACGTGGTGCGTGCGTGTGTGTGTGTCGGTGTGGCCAAGCATGCCACCGCCGGTCGGCCGGAGATCGACCGGCTCCCGGAGCGGAGCAGACCCATCTCGCCTTGAAGCTGTGCCGACCGCGCCTAACGCGCGCCCGCAGATTTTCCGGCAAATTTTCCGGCCTCACACGGTCGGCGAACGTATAAATAGCCCAAACTAGCCGCCGTCCCGAGGTAACAGCAAAAAAAACACAAATGCACAACACAAATTAAATAAAGTAAGACGTGCCGATATGCAAGTGGGTGAGTGAGTAAGTACAACGTGTCCGCTGCGTGGCCAAGTGTGCGTGTGTGAGGGCCAGGGGCACAAATGATTGACAAGATGGCCACTTCGGAGGCCGCTTCGATCGCTTGGCCAATTAGAAAAGTCCTGGCGCGATCATTAGGAAAAGGTCACTCCCCGGGGAAACCTTTTGCAGCCGCGAAATGTCGTCCCAAAAACGGCGGAGCCGGAAAATGTCCTGCCCCCCGTTTGAAATTTGATCACCCATTTTAGAGTGGATCGCGTTACCTTGGGCGGCCTACCTTGGCTAGCTTCGAAAAGGGCCCGGGATCGCACAGGCACTTGGCACTGACACGACAGTGACTTCATATGCAACTCTCCTCGTGTGCATTATTTAAGGTGCATCGCTGACGAGTGCAATCGATATGCAAAACGGTGCGCCAGAGCGAGACGGCACGCGCCATAAATCGCGGTTGATAAACGGTCAAACGTTGCTGGGGGGGCGGCGGGCGGCGATGTGTAATTCCCAGTTCCTTCGCGAGTCTCACGACACGATCGATTGTGTGTCCGTAGGCTGGGCGCGGGTTGTTGTCTATTATCATCGCGGGGGAATGTTGATTGGGCCGCGACCGTGGGCTGTAATACAGCAAAGGTGCCAAGGTAGGTCATAACCCGACACACTGTTGCAGTGCTTCCCGGATTTACCGGGTGTGTTGAATGGAACGCGTTGCTGTCTGGATTCCCAAGTCCAACCCGTACGCTCCGATTGACTCGCAATGAACAGCATCGTAAACGTATCATTATGATCTGTCAGATCGTACACGTTTCAATGCTGCTTGCGCCGAGTGACATAATTACGACAGTCTCTTTAGGGTTGGGCCTGTTGGACTAGTTTGTTCACTTCACGTCACTTCACGTCGTTTTTATTGTGTGATGATCAACCAATGTGAATGTATCTAAGAAACTGTAATTAAATATTGTGTAAATTAGCATGGAAAATTGCAAATTTTAACTTGCCTCGACTACCATACAACTACCATAGGTTATGTTATTTATGAGCAAGATTAACGTAATTTTTTGCATTTCGTTTTCATATTCTGAATGCAAAATTAAGGCTCAATGAAAGACATTATGCTGTCTCTTCGCGGACCGCGGACTCATAAAACATAAAGTCCGCGGACTCATAAAGTCCGCGGACTCATAAACGATTAGACATTACAGATTAATGTCAAATCCATTTTCTACGCTTCGTGTGGCCCCCCAGATATGAAAGCTAAATCAACATTGGGAAACAAATTACAACGGCATTATGTTCCAGGGATTTATTGTTTCTATGAAACCTACAAGTTGGAGGCCTTTCCTATGATACCTATGGCCTTCTATAGCTGGCCAAACCATGGCTAAAGAAAAAATCATTCAAGAAGGAACAAGTCTTATCGGGGAAAATGTCATTAGCAACATACACACACTATGATATGATTTAACAATAATGAAATGTAGCAAACTGTTGCAAGTTTAGCTAGCTTCTCAACAAATCGCTCAGTGGAGATAAAACGTAACCCTAAACGTTCTAAGCTTCTCACTTCAATTCTCCATTAAGCCACGCAAATAAACATCGCCAACTACAGCAATACGCGCAAAACATCATGATCGTCTAGGTTATTATGCTAAAAAGTAATTGCTTTTTCACTACTTTCATAATACTCGAAGGGCCGCGAAAGGCCAAGAAACGAAGTGAAATGTAACGGCTTTCGTTTGCCACACAATCGCAAATCATGGAAGACACGCCATTCGCAGATTGACGAGAATCTCGCTCTCGTAGCATAAAGTTTCCAAACTGACAGAGCCGGTGCTTCAGCGCAATCATAACCGTTTGCTGACGCTTCTCTTTTAACGTGCCAACACACGCCCGTCCGGAGCGTCCAGCATAAAGCGGCCTTGTGGGCCGCGAGGCATTACATTCGCAGCAGCACCACCGCGCTGTGACACCCGAGGCTTCATCCTTAAATGGTGGATAACCAAAACCCGTTCCCAGTCCGTTGACGTCGTCCGTGGCCTCCAGACACGCGCCCGGCACCCGTCCGACTGTCCGCCACCCCGAAACCCATCGACCAACGTTGATGGTCGGATGTGATGGCTGCTCAGAGGGAAACACATCACACCTGAAAGGTTAAACAAATTTGTGTTTCTTTCGCTTCGCGCTCCATTTCTCTGCCGGCCACCGGTCGTGGTCGGAGCGCGGTAGCGACCGTGTCCGCAAACCGGAACGGGGTGCTGTGGCTGTTGATGAGGTGTTGTTAGACACTTCAGGCTCCAAATGATGCCAGGTGTGGCAGCGATTCTCTTGGGCATCCGTCAGCGACTCGAGTCCGTCTCATCAGACGACGGCGGTCCGTCAGCGTCTCTCGCTTTGCTTCCACCACCGGAAGGAACTCTTAACCTAGCCCCCAAATTGGCCCTTAGAGGCAGATTTGCGTGCCGAAGCGTGCCGGGAAAACCCCGTCTTTGTCGGACCTTAGCGTCACGGCGAAGCAGCCGTAGCATAAGCAGACCATGGAGGGCCGAACCATTGTTTCTGTTGACTCTACAACGAACCGTTACATGCGCGACCTTCACGCGTTGAATGCGCGGCCCCGCTCTACGATGGCTGTTTCTCCCTTTTCTGTTTCGCATTTCGCAATCGTCACCAGTTTTTGTTTGTTTGTTTGTTTTGCTGGTCATTGTTTTGCCTTTCGGAGGCACCGATGCAGTTGCACCGACGGAAGTGCATCGTTTGTGTGCAGAGAATGAAAGAGAATGCCGAGGGACAAGTGAAAACATTAAAAATGTGCTCTGGCATTCCTTTTAATTGATAGTTTAATGGCCGCCCGATGATGCCGGTGTGGTGATGTTCGGCCCTTTTTTTCGAGGCTTCCCAACAGCTCACCACCAGCTTAGCGTTGATTGGGCTGCAATAGACGTCACCCAGGAACGGGTTCTACCGGACGGGGGGAAAAAAATGCACCCCACCGGGTTGTAATTACGCATCACGGACCTGTGAAGGACTTTGTCGTTTTGGAATTCCACTCCGATGCAGTGCCTCGGCGCCTGCGTTTGATCATTCCTCTGATGGGCCTGTTGTTGTTGCTGCCGTGGGCCCTGATGGTCGACAATTTCAAAGTCAATGAATTCCAACTTCAGTGGATCATCATTATTCAATAGATTTCAACGAGCTGGTAACAGTTTATATACGAGCAAAATCTTCACAAACGTGTTGTGGTTCGAACACATCACTTAACTTATCCCAAATGGAATGCCACGTGCACACATCGAACCATCAAACACATGAACATGCTTATAAAAAGCATAAAATTCTAAAAACAAAGACCAGACCATGAGAGCAGAGATCAAAAAAGAACCAAAGAAGTTCAGCAATAACGACACCAAACAGACATTATGTAGTGGATCGTGAACAATGTTGATTTCAACAAGAAAAAAAATCACATATTAGGATCATGAAATATTATCAGGACTTTGAATTAATTCATGCGGTTTTTAATAGATGGCATTCCTCACCAAAAGTCACATTTTTTTTAAATGAAATATGTGTTTGAAAGTTACTGTCATTACGCATCTAAAGCAATATAGGTTTTTTTGTTTAAGTGTTAGCAACACCTTTAAAAATGAGGAGTTCTTTCGACACGAAACCCGTTAACTACCTGAAAGATGGCAGAAAGAACGACGAACAATTAAAGATGTTATATGTTTTGTTGTTGTAAGGTCACAATGTCGAATAAAAACCGCAAGAATTAATTCACAGTCCAAGTATATTCCTTGTGTGATTTGCTTTCAGGGGAAACGTACAACTCTTCATAGCTGTAGTTAAGATTTAGAACCAAAAATCGTGCGAATATAGAAGGGCTTAAGACGCTCTCTCGCCAATATTTGTATACGTGCCAATATAAATTCGTCAATTTTCTGGTCCCTTTCGCGGAAACTCCACAGCGATGGTGTGCTACACAACTTTCGGTACCACTTCGGTACTTTATCGAAGGACACTTGAGCCACCCTCAAGGTGACTGCAATCACGTATTTTCCGCCTTATCCTCCATTGGCAACGCACACAAACACACATTCTCACACACACACGCAGTGACGCAGGCGCGCACGTGTCAACGCTTACATCTTGGTGGTCCTGTGGGAAGGTGAAACCGAAGCAGACCGTTCCTCGGGGCGGACGCCCCAGAATCAAGGTGCGGTGTAATGCTATAAATTATCTTGTTTAGAGAGTATGCGGGCGACGCTTTGGCGGGAACTTGTTTCAAAACTTCTAACCCCAAACAGTCACCCCGGTCCCCGCGCTTGTTTTGTGGACCAATTCTAGGTGCGATGCGAAATTTAAGGTATCGCGGTGAAGTTCAAATTCAATTGCCGAACGTCTTGTTTGGGAAGCAGCAAGCATTTTGCATTAGCGCAATATTTTCCATCCACGCAAATCATGGCACTTTTATGAGCGTCCCTTGGGTCTCCTTATCGCTTCAGCCCCACCATCCGATTTCCGATTGCCGGAATCGTACGTGCGGAGATAAAATAATAATTTCGCCATAAAATCTTAATTATAGCACACGGAACGCGTGACCATAAAGGTAACAACTTTCGAACGAGGCGCTTCCAAAAGATTACCGCCACAAGATGTAAAACGACGGTCGACGGCATTAAATGCAGCGGGGGATCCCGAATGGCTTCTTAACATACCGGTTTGACGACGTCATCATAACCCCCAATTCGGGCCGCTCCGTCGAGCCTCCGAAGAACTCGCGTTCCAAGCGTCGTAGATGCTAAGCCATCGGGGCTTGGCGGGCCGTAGGTTGCGAAGATCTGGCGCCCGAGACGTGGCCTCACATCCTTTCCGGACGCAATGACTCATCGTCCGTCACCAGTATCGATCCGTTCTCGCGGGCTCGGGATCGACCTCTGCCGGGGCCCCCAGGTACGACCCGGCAATGGCCAAAAGTGGAACGAAAGCGAAAAGTCCAACAGGAAAATCCTCGCCGGAAGTTGACTTTTGTCACGTTTCGGTGCTTCGGTACCGTTGGCCACTTCACCGTCCTTCACCGTCGGCAACCGAGGTCGGCTTTATCGCGACACGCCGCTGCCACTTTGGCTGACTGGCCTGGGAAACTGGGAAAACTTATTCGACATGCCGCGCCGCCCGGTTCACACTTTTCGACCACAATCGTCCGGGTGTTGGTTCCGCGTTTTTTTTCCGCCCCCGGCTCTCCGACGAGCCGTTTGCCAAGAGAGCCGTGACACACACGCAAATGGCGCACATGGCAGCAGAAAACCTTTTTCGTTTTACGACATCACCCACCCGGCGACCGGGGGAGCCCCGTGCACACCCCGCGTTATCCCGAAAAGTACAAATTTCTTCGAATTCGGGGCCATTAAAGAAGTCTCAATCTGCGCGTGAGGCGACATTTTTGCTTGATGGTTGGTCTTTGTTTTTATTTTTATTTTTTGGCTGCGTTTGTGCTGGTCTGGGGTCTGACTACTACGGGGCATCTGGACCCCGGACGGGCCACGTGCTTGTCTGGGGTTCCCGCTAACGTATTTCAACCGACACGCATTCCCAACGGGGTTTGCGCCATCGGGGGTCGAGAAGTGTGCTTCTGTCGAGGTTTCCCGGCGGATTGATTTGATGTCTTCCAAATACCGGTGGTCGTGACGAATTGTGACTGAAACGGGGCGCCCTCTGGTGGTGAAAAAGGAACGGAAAAAGCGATTTAGGACACAACTTTCCGTCGGGCTACTGCTTCCTGCTGAACAATGCTGAACGCCACCGAGCATCAATTCGTAACACAATGTCCGTCCGTCTTGAGATGATGGGAAAACATTAGCGCCCTGACCCCGGGCACGGGCACGGCTTCCGCTCCCTCTGACGCTACGGTCTCGTCTCAAGGTCTTGCGGCGTCTCAGAAGACGCCGTCACGAGTCGACGCGGAGCACCAATCGGTGGCAAGATTGACGATCAAACAGCTGGCAGCATTTCACCGATGGAAACGTCAGGACGATTGGTGGCCGGCCGGTGGTCACAGACGGAAGGGTGTTATTTTTGTGTAAGGCCTGTGTAGGTCCACTCCTCCGAGCCAGCCGGGGACACACTTTGATGCGGCCCCTAAATCGCAAAGCGACAATCGGAACCCTAAGCCTTGGCACGATCATTCACGAACGATGCTCGTGACACTTTTACTGCGTGCCACCCCAAGCTGTGCTCACGAACTATCCGGCCACCGGCTAATGGCCACGCTGACATTCCCTTTTATCCCTATTTTAATGCTGTTGTTGAAATTCAAGCATTAATCTCGAGATAATCTCGAGCCGGTTCGCTCTGCAAGACTTTTCGGGAAGTGAATGATTGACGTAGTTTTATGTTAAGTGCAGGTTTACTTTCTAAACTAATTCTAATTTCTAAACTCTAGTGCTAAGCATTCAACTACACAAAGAAGATATAAAATTATATTCTAAATGTACTGTACTCATAGTTGGAAGTATAATGAATCTCTAGGTGGCTTTTGGCAATCTTCGGTGATACTATTACTAAGCCGGCTGTTATCCGATGGTTACATAAACTCGCTTAACGAAACATGGCGACGATCAAACCTCACAACATTTAATCACGTCAGGACGTGGGCCAAGCCAAGAAAATGAAGTCTACATTTGGTTTGCCGATCGATCGATAGGAAACGATCGGCGATGCAGCTCTCGCCAACGGTCAACCTTTAAAGCCACGACTCGGTGGCGCGGGATGGCGAAGCCGAGCATGCGTCGCGCATAAATCACCCGGCACCGAAATGTTCACCAGCATCAGGTCCCTGTCCGGTGTCCTAGATACGGCTCAACGGTTGCTCCACTGCCAACCACGTGAAAACCTTCCGTTTCGTGGATGTGGCGTGTGATTATTTCATTTACTGCGCCACTAATGGCGTATGGCTCGGTGGTTGGCGGCGATCACAAAATGGCCGATTTGAGAAGATTTGTAAAATGCTGTCGATTATCCCCGGCGAGCAGCTAAAATGTGCCGCCGAATGGCAGCATTATGGCGCAGCTTTGGGCACAATTTTAGATCCTTCACATTGACATTTAGTTTCGACTTTTTCATTGTAGCCCTTCACGAAGATGGAGCTATTAGTTGGCACGTTTCAGATCCGTGCTTAAATCAAATTGAGACATGTTTATGGTTGTTTCTCTAGATGAACATCTAAATTTAATTATTGTTTCCTTTTTTTTCATTTGCATTCCTTTTTTCTGTGGTAGTTTTTTATGT
This sequence comes from Anopheles cruzii, assembly GCF_943734635.1. Lineage (NCBI taxonomy): Eukaryota > Metazoa > Arthropoda > Insecta > Diptera > Culicidae > Anopheles > Anopheles cruzii. Next base: position 33,247,068 of record NC_069145.1, read on the forward strand.
TCTCTCCCTTGATATCTGTATTACTTTACTTTCCTGTCACTGTTGATGATCCGTTGGCCCATCCTGTTCCTTCAGATATTTTTATTGACAAATTTTGAAATGGATGAGACACTTCCGTATTGTCAACCTAACACGGGGACCCATTTGGCGGATACTCTTCGTGTTGGCCATTTTCGTGGTACCCACGGGGCTTTGGTTGCGGCTTCGTGTTCGTGTGAAAACAAAATTTCCACTAATCACCGCACCCGCTAATCACTGTATCTGTGTGTAATTAGCACGATTATGCTCAAAGGAGTGCGCAAACACTTATTAACCCCACTGGCGTGCCAGTAATCGGTCGCTGTGGCCGAGCAAACATAGCTCTCCGTCCCCGGGCCGAAAACATATTTGTCTTCAGCATACTACACCAGCGTCCGACCCGGGACGGGTAATGTATTAATTATTCAATCTGACACGAAACCGGCCCCGAAGGTTGCCGGCTTTGACCACGCAAAAGCACGGGGAGCATGGGTGCCGAACGATGCCATAAAGCTGCTGTCTGGCAGGATCGAGCATTGGAGAGTAATAATAGAGGAAACATCATCCTACGATCCAAAACGATAACGATGATCGATGATCGATGGCGCTCGGGTACGGTTCGCGGTTATGACAAAATAAGTAATCCTCGCATCCCCGCGAAGATGAAACCGGACCAAGATCGGGACGGGTTTAGTAGACCGGCGGCCATATAGGACCGCCCGTCGGTGGGTTCTACGAATCGCCACGCGGTGGCTAGCGAAATGGTTATAAAATTACAAAATCATTCATCTGTCAGGCAGACAGGCAGTCGGGGGAAAGGCCGGAGCAAAGCGAGTCCCACCGCCGTGACGGGACCACCATTCCGCCGTTATGTATTTTTAACCCGATCCCGTGTGGTCCCCCTGGGGGTCCGGTGCGGGCCCCGTGAACCATTTTGCTTCGTTTTCGGTGTCTTTTCGTTGTTCAGCGACCAACAAATCGTCACTTTTCTTGTAGATTTAAATTAATTACTACATGTCTGACCGCCGCCGCCGTCACCATCGCCACCGGCCGCCCGTTATTTGAGAAGAAGGTGAAATGGTGAGAGCGTTTCTGAGGTGGATCACCCTTACGAGTTGGTGCGAATAAAAGAATGTCGATCTGCTGCCGATCCTGAGCATTTGAGGTTTTATGTGTGGAGTACACCCAGTACTTTTAAATAAAATAATTCACTTAATAAGATGAACGAGTACGAATCAGGCGAATATGAACTTTATCTTTCACTAAACCAGCATCTTTTTAAGCACCAGCCTTATGTCAGTTAGATCAGATAGTTTGAAAGGTACGATTTTCCTCTTTCAAACGCAACCAATTTCACTCGAGTTGGATGGCACATGAAAAACTTTTGACGGTTTATATGTCAATCGGTTTAGTACCCATGTTACAGTCGCTTGAATCGTTTGAATGCCGCCATAAAATGATCCTTTCATGGCCAATTTGAGCTTAGGGATTAGGTAAAGTGTCACAAGGTGACACATCAAGCGGCTACGGAGGGTAGTCGATGAGACAAATTGAATTTTTCTTCAAAAACTTCTTAACGGCGACGATCTTGTGAATTGGTGTAACTAAACATCTGTTTGTCCGCCGTATATTCAGGTCGTACTCATAACATTTTTAACCATCATCGTTTCAGTACTTCTAAATAGTATTCCCCGCGAACCGTTTCACCTTCAGGAACAAATTCCTTGTGGATCAAATTCTTCGAGTCATAAAAAGTGATCATCTTTATTCTTGACTTTTGTTTCGTTTTTGTTTGTTTGTCCTTGGCTTCGCTTATAGGTCTCAGTACATGTTTTATCAAGTTTAAAATATAATTTAATATTGGCTCTTTGTTTACTTTTTTAAATTTTGGTTTTAAGTTAATTTATTTAACTTTTTAACTTTTTTATCTGTCATCCGAATTGCATCGAATTGGATGCGTTTGAAACACGAAAATAATAAAACCTCGTATCTTAAATTATACACATTTTGTATAATGATGGCAAGTGAATTTTCCATCTGCTCTTTATTAATGTTCTTTAATTTCTAGTTGTATTTAATTGTTGAGTTGAGTATGCGTTGGTAGTCGTCCTGTTTGGAAAAGTATCATTTTCAAGCTCTTGCCATTCTCTTGCCTGTATTTCTGTTCAAACTTCACAGGCTGCAGTCTGAGTACCCACCGTCGGGGTGATTCACCTTCGAGTCCTGGGTCCTGCGACATTTCGCGACGCACGCGGCGATCCCGGGCAATAGCATCCGTTGGCGCTGTGTTTGTGCCGCTGACCGGTCTCCGACGTCGTCGGAGCGTCGCCTATTCCTTGAGACAACAATATTCGTTGATCCGACGACCTGGCTGGCAAAGGTGGTCCCGACGGTTAATCAACCGCGACCGGCCACTTGTTACCCCGAAATATGCTCGACGCGACAATGAATTCGTAATTAAACGGCTTCGCCTCGGACGATTGCCGTCGTCGGTGCTTCGCTGGGTCCGCGACCGACTCATCGCCGGGCAGGCCAGCGCCGTGTGGCTGTCGCCGGAAGCGTCGCGTTTTAATCCTTGCGCAAAGCGCGCTTCATCGTACGCGCGGTACCGAGTTTAAGGCATTTATTTGTTTCGTTAATTGTTGTTTGACGGGTGTCGTCTTTTGCAGAAACGTGACGAGGATCACGGTGGCACACTGGAACTCCACTGTGGTGCCCAGTGGCGGTTCGAATTTTATCGCGCATTTGATAAGCTCGAGCGAGCGAAGGGCCGAGCCGCGCTAAGCCGGGAGCCGGATCGTGTGCATACATAAATAAAGTGGCCGTCAGAACCAACAAACCGTAGGCGGCGTCGTCGGCGTCGGGGCGTGACGATTACGGTGTTTACACGGCCATTCAAAGTGTTCGAAGTGCACGCGCCTCTCGGTGGCGGAGCTTACAAGGGCACGATTATGAGGCACCGTGCAAGATGCCGTTTTATGACATCCTATTTGTGGCCGAATAAATGATTTCGTTTGCTTGACGTTTTAGAAGTGGAAAGAAAATAAAAGCACCGACCCGAATCGCGGGTGTGACTTTCGCGAAGACACTGCACACATTGACCCCTCCGGCTTCTGGTCAACGATCCGGTTGATGTTTGTTTGCATATTATTTAGATTGCAAACAGATTCGCTCCGATTTAATGCCAACATATATGTTGCCTTCAATAATACGCCTGGTGTTGGTGGAAATGTGGAGACAAAACGTGACAGAAGCTCGTGTGACTGAACCCAGGTCGAACGCGACACCATCTCGAGCTCGGGATACTTGCTCCAACCCAAAGCGAACGCTAACTGCAAAATAATATTTAAATGTTTCCGCCCCAAACCCTTAATCACCCATTGTATGAGCCACCGTTTCAAGTCAAGCTAGGTCCAATGACAGCTTCAAACCTTGGTTTGTGTTCTAAGAAAATAGTTTCCTTTTTATTTTTTTTACTAAGAAACGCCATTTAGCGGACGATTTGCTCTCGGAAGCGTGAGCGGGTTCTGTGAGGGATTACTCCGATGAAGATTTATAACACCTCGATTATGGAGCCACCATCATTAGGCAGACGACTTGCAAAAGTTACCGTCTCAAGACCGTCCCGGTATCGGGTGCGGGTTCTGTTCCTTGGGCTCCCTAACATCCTTTCTCTGCCGGGCCGGACCACTGAAGCAGCAACGCGCACGACGTGCTCGCCGTGCGTTTGACAGCTTCTAGCCTGGCGTCCTGGCACCGCAGATTAATGGATATCCGATGCTCTCTAGCAGTTCCGAGACCTGCCGTGGCATCGGAAAGCATGTCGGCCCCGCTAGGTGACATTGAATTAAATGGGCGCTTTGTTCGTGAGGTCGACCTGCTGTGGCTGCTGTTGCGCGTGACCCAGGACAATGGAGCACAGGAGTTTTCACGCTGGCGGCCCCCATTTCATCGGTCCACGGGGAGACATAATTATTTTACACAAATTATTACAAGCGACCCAGCAATCTCAGAAACAAGCTTTCGGTCGACGCCGCTTCTGGAGCAAGCTCCAGACCTGTCAGTCAGCGTCAAAAGCCGGAAAGCCTCGGCCAAGTCGGGAGCGTAAATTAAAACAAACGAAAACGTGCGTCTTCCGCGTTCGGGGCAGTTTATCAACGGCCGACATCAAACCATACAAGTGATTCAGCCCGCACTGATAGCAGGGCGCCGGGGGCCGCCGTAATCCCGGCGAAGTTCATCATTTTCGCATTCGCTCGCAGTGTGGCACGGAGTTCCGCGTCGGAGGCCCTCTCTACGCCTGATCGAGCTCATTATCCTGCGGAAGGTCCCGCGTGCCAGAGCAAAAGGCACACCGAACACCGGTTCGCCGTAATAAGCGGACGAAACTGCTTTTAATCAGATTTACTCTGGTAAAGCTGTAAAATCCCCCGTGTGGCGCAACTCATGCGGCCGCATGTTCTCCGACCGCACACGCTGGTGGCCTCGTTTCGATGTGACCGTTTTGCCGCTTGATTTTCCTTTTTTCTCTCTTCTTTGTATGGTCCATCGCACACACACAGACACACGCAACCCTGTGTGCTCCCCTTGACCGCTCGAAACGGGGTGATGAGTAAGTTCCACCGAAATAATGTTGACAAAATCGGCACCTTCAAACAATTGGGACACGAACCACGGCGGCGACGGCGGCGACGGGTGGATTTGTGCCAGCATAATCAGATCACAACGCGCTGTGCGAGATAAAAACGCGATGGACGCGAAACGTACGTGATGGGGTTGTCGAAAAAGAGGGGCCATTTAGGGGCGGGTGCCGAAAAGTGCCCGGCTTGAAGTTAATTAAATAGTTTAATTTTATTCCACGACAACTGCGAATAAAAATGCGCACACACACACACAATCACATCGCACATAGGGGCAATCTGCTTATGTGGTCGCTAGATCCGGCCGGCCGGTCGGTCGGTTCGCCCTCAGCATAGATGAAAGTTAGAACACGAAGCTAAAGTGAGGGGCTCGGTTTAACGCTTCGATCGCCGCACTGTGGCCCATTTGTGTTTGCTCAGTGAGTGCTCTCTGCGTGGATCTGCTGGCTGTGATGTTTCTTGGGTAGTTGAAAAAGCGCTTCTGTGAGAAAAATCGGGTTTGGTATCCTTTAAGCGGTTCTTTACCCATACGACGAAACAATCTATTAACTCAATCATGATCATGTTCCGATGAATGTAATGATGATTCAATTTCAACATAATTTCATCAACAGATCGTTAGGAGACTTAATATGGGCGCCGAAGTACTAATGCTACTAATGCAAATAATGGTTCACAATCGATAAGGAAAAGTATTAGCTCTACAATGTTTTAGTACTAGAAACAAAGTCACAGTTAGAATCATTCTTATCACTCTCACTTGTGTCCTTGTCAAGCATTCCTTATCTTGTGCCCTTGTCAAGCATTTGTCAAGCAAGCAACATAGTGAGATGTACAGGTTGCGTATTCACGACAGGGGATATTTAAATGTTTGATAACTCCGCCGTTTTTCAGTCGATTTTAGCAAATGAACAAGATTTATTAAGGGTATAGAATGCCGTTTATTGATAATTCACTCAGAGTACAATATCGCTTAAATGACCGCCTCGAGTAGACACACAAAAAACGGGCTTTTTTCATTGTTTTTGTGAATTTTTCATTGTATTTGACAACACTTCGGGTATAATAGCAGCAATTTCCACTGTGATGTTAGCTTTCAGTTAGCACCAGAAAAACCCCAGAGTAAGAAGTAAGAAGAAATTCGACTGCAATAAGCACGCACAGTTTTCACCCTTTAAACAGTTGAGCGATTATTTTCAATGTAAAGAGCAACAATTTTAGTTCATTGCTTTGCCGTAAATTGAACCGTGACTAAAACGGCATAAACAAACGTTTCAGAATCTGGCTGATATGTTAAAATCGACTGATAGATGGCGGAGTTATCTAACATTTCAATTTCACCTGTCGTGAATACGCACCCTGTACTTTCTCACTTGCGTGAGGGTTGCTTATTTTATCTCATTTTCGGCTGGCGAAAGGGAGACATAATTTGACAGATTATCTCATTGGGACGTCTATCGTGCAAATTGGAGTAGTAACGATATTATTTGTCTCGTTAGGCGCTTTCACTGGCCACGAAGGACTTATTTCCCGGACTACGGGCGCTAAACGGTTTTGGATTTTCGAAGAACTTATGCTACGACCCTCCCACCTGCAACGATGATAAGGAACGTGCGGCGGCCAATGCGACGCTGCACAAGCCGGGGTGGAGAACCGAAATTGGATCGTTCCTTTGCGTAATGCGTAATGCCCGTCTTTCTTCATGGAGAAAGACCCCAAATCCTGCGGCCATAGTATGTGTACGTCGGATTTATTTCGATCTTTATAGCCACGGGGCCTTCGGTCTCTGGTCTGGCGGGTGCAGTTTAGCTGACGCTGCCAAACCCTCGGCGACGGCGTCCAGGCGCCCGAGGCCCAGTAGCAGCTCCCAGTAGTTGAAGTAGAGATTTTAATAGAACTCGGGATTAACTGCTGATTGTGTACGCTAGCGAAAGCGGCCGGGCTTGCAGAGCTACGCCGTTGGCCCCAAAGCGCTGCGAGTCTGCCGTGTAATGACAGCGCTCGTCCGTGAGGTTTATGTGGCAGCTTTCGCTGGCAGTGTCCTTTTGCTCGATTGTGTGTAGTTCGCTTCTGTTCTTTACGAGTGTCGCAGCGAGAGCGAGCGTATGGCAACCGTTTGACAGCACTTACGGCGCCCAGGATTGTATGGGAAGCTAGATAGATCATTTCAACACCATCTCGCGTCTTCGAAAAAATGAAAATTAACCCACATTTTGATGGAAGTGATTTATAAGCCTCTGCGCGGACCCATTAAAGGCTTACACCGTCATCGGGACTCGCGACTCGCGGGGTCCCATCGCCCGCGACATCATGATCGATCGTACTGCAACGCGGTGGCGTCGCTTATCACCGGAGTCACACACACCCGGAGTGACCATAAATCGAACGCGGGGACCATAAACGCCGAAAATCACTTGCAGCAGCGTATGGCGCGGGCCTGCGCCAGGGTGGTCTAGCCTTTTATCTTATGACAAAGTCACCCTTCAGCGTCAATCGTCGCGTCAATGCAGACCGCCCAGGTTATGACTCTGACATGGCGTGCGCAAATATTTCCGGAATGGCGTGGTGCGCTGCGTGCGTCGGAATGTTTGTTGGAAGTAATTAGACCCTCGCCCGGTCCCTGGCGAAGGGTGCCCTTGCGCCAAGAGAGTTGCTCTCGCGAGAATGGTTCTTGGCTGCTTGGGCGGCTTACCGATTTCCCGCCGCCACAGCAGTCACTAAATGGCCGGTTTAAGTCGAATTTTACGAGTTTCTAAATTCCTGCTCTAACTGGGAACGGCCGCCTTGGCCGCGGCGGCGGTTGGAACCCGTTATGTCCGACCGTCGGGAAGGAACGGGGCGGGGTCACGGTGGGTAGCATGAAAGAGCATGCTCCCGAAATAAGCAAACCCGCTGCCAGACCTTTCGGCCGCTGGCGTCACGGTAAAAATAGACATTTTTCAAAAATCCGCCCAACCGACCGACCAGCCAACCCCGCGTTACGGTCCATGCGTTGCTGCTGCTCGTTGAGGGTTGCGCCTGCGCCATGCTTATGCTATGTTGGGGTAAGCTACAGAGGGGGGGGGGACCGCCCGTGCGATGTAGTAATTTGCCCTTTTTGTTCTTTCGCATGATTTTTCTTTGGCGCTCCGTTGTTTTTTCTATTTGCTCACGTTGGGAATTTCGGCAGCAGCGCAGTTACAGTGTCGGGTTCGGGTGTCGAGGTGACGTTTTGGGTGTGCGTCGTTTCACCACGACACACAGCAATGGCGACATCCCACAAAGCTCCCAAACTACCTTATCGTGGTTCGGGGGGTGTTTATCGTGGTCACTCGCGCGTTTCCGGCTTACCCGCTGACCATAGCCGAGACCGACGACCAACATCTGGTGGCCCGTGCCGGGACGGGACGGTTACAACAGACGACCACCGGTTGGCGTAATCGGGCACCGCTTTCGTCAGACACTTTCGGTCCACGGCCGCACAAGAAAACTCCCCGAGCCCCACCGGGTCTGAGTAATTTTCCACCATGCGACCGGCATCTGGCCTCTGCTCCTGTGGGCTGAATGCGAAATGCGATCCAGAAACCTGCCGTCGCCGCAACGCAACACGGTGGGGCATGCGGCGGTATTGGAGTTCAATTGGTTCAATATTCCACCCTCGGGACGTCTTCGTCTTCTATTGGCTCAATACATCTTCCTCTTTCTCTCACAGGAAGCGCTGCTCAGCGTCTCGGCCGAGAGCTCTCGACAACGATCGTTGATTGATTAGTGTTAATTGAATTTAACAACCATCTACCAGCGCTGACGGACAGATCGGTCCGAGCCGACGATTGCCGGGGCGGTGGGAATTCTCTCGGTTGCCGTCGAAGACGCGGACGCGGCCGAAGAAAGCGTTGTGTGGCCACACAACGGAACCTGTGCAGGAACTTTCTCCCCCCTCTCGCGGCTCGTGTTTCGCGGGGAGCTCAGCACAAGTTGTCCGATAAAACCAATCTTGGGTTCGCTTGGTGCTTTACTTTAACAACAACAGCAAATTGGCTTTCTGTTTGTTTTCGGTTTCCGGCTTCCGCTCTTCCGTCGTTTCCTTTTTCGCGCGATGAACATTTATTCACACGAGAGGTCCTTCGGTGGTGGGCCACCGCTCGTTGGAAACACTCAGGAGATTGGACACTGAAAAGGACATCGTTGATCGTACGGTGCCATTTCGGGCATTTCGGTCATATTTCGGGCTACGGCAAAGTGTCGGCAAGTATTTGACTATTTTGAGCCGGAGTGGGCTTGAATGCTGAATGCTGCCGTCGCATCCTTTCAGTCGAGAAAAGGCTGCCTAGTTTGAAGTGGTTCCCGGGACCATCGACAAGTGTGGGCCCACATCGACTGTCAACTGTTGAATTGCTGTTCAAACGCCCAATCGGCCAATGTTGTTGAGGAGAGAGCAGCAGCACCACAATTTAGCTGTTCATTGAGTGTGTCGTTGAATATTTCGGGAACAGTGCAGCAACAATGTTCTTGGACTTTGTTCATTTTGTTACGCTTAATATTTGGCTTATAAGACCATAACATGAAAATGTGTAAAAACTAATAAATTACTATAAAATTAATAAACAAAATATCAATCAATCGATAAATCGAATAAACAAAAAGATAATCGATTGATAATCTTGCCAAAACTGTGATCGTAGTATTAGGTCTTCCATAATATCGCATCGGATTGGCTAGTCGTAATCCAGCTGACTGATGCATGTTACAATAATTTTTTGTATAATTTATTGACTTTGCCATCATCAATCTGGAGGTTATCGATCCGAAGATCTCCAGTGAACCGATACCGAAAAATAAGTTAAATAGAGCAATTGAAGCACTTTCGCTACGGAAAGTATGTTTAGGTACAAGCTTAATTCAAACAGACCATATTCGTTGCGGTCTACAGAGCTTGATTCTGCGAATTTTGTTGCCGCCCTGTATTGATTGAACAGAATATAAGAAGAAAGGTTCCACTTGGCTCCATGCGTGCGGAATTTTGATGCGGGACGATCTGAGATGCTTTTCTAGTTAGCTCATTACGAGTGTTTATGAGATGATCAAGTGTCAGTTTTATGCAAACAGCATCACTTATCCAACTACCCGAAGAAGTGGATAAACAAATTCGCAGTTGCAATTAGTTTTAGTTGGACTCGGTACGAATCTGGAACGCAGGCCCGCTGTGTCTACGGTCCCCGTGATAATTAAGCACTTGCCCTGTCCCTCGTGGCCGACGGCCTTCGGTAGGCCATTCGGCCAGTAGTGGACACATAATTACGCAGCTCGTTACCTTCGTGCCGGGCCGTGCTAGTCACAGTTTTATATTTGATATTTTGTTATTTCAATACGACGGACCCGATAAATCATCGGTCTCGGCCGGCGAGACGGACGCGTGATGCACTTTACGCGATCCGCGATCCTCTCAAATTACACCCCGCCAAGGTCCCAAGGACTGCGCCATGGCTCGTGGAATGTCGGTACACGTCGATCCGCGCTTGGTGGTGTCTCGCGGCGGTGGAGATACAGGTTTGACATTTATCGATCGGTCAGCAAGAAAGGAAATGTATATTTTCTCCCTCTCTCTCGCTCTCTCTGGCTCTCCCTGTCACTTGCGCCATTTTGCGACCGAGCGACCCCCAGCATCCGCGCACTGGGGCAGGATGCCGACGCTGGGCCGCTCGGATGGACAGCTGTTTACTGGCCAAAAATGCTGCTCCTTCGTGATCGACGACGACGGCGACGGCGGCGGTGTGTGTGTGTGTTGGCCTCTGGGATGGGTGATGTGGGACCACAGGGACAGGTGCCGGTTATTATTAACATGCTCTCCGAGAGCAGCGCGCTCTGGTTGGCGCCGAATGCCACGCGGCCCCGGGGCCCTGGGCTGGGCTGGGCTGGGCGCGAACAGGATGAAAAGCGAAAGCAGAACTGCGCGCGAACGGAGAAATATCATGTGTCGGCCACCAGCATCGCGGAGAGAGAGAGAGAGAGAGGCACGCGAGAAAGTCGTAATGATATGAGCGATTAAGGCATGCGCATGGCGGCCGACGGCAGAGCGCGGTGGCGGTGACTTTGGCGAGTCCGAGTTCCGTGGCCAGCTTCTTTTCGATTTTATTTTTAGTCGACCTACAGGTGCTGCCGAGTGAAGTAGTGTGCCGTTTGACGCCGCTGGTGCGCTCTGCCGAGCCAGTAACCTGCCACCGCTTCGCGACGGTCGGGAAAACCGTTTCCTGCGACTCCACCGGGCAGTCTCCGGTTCCGGGTTTCCGGGAACAGTGACCTCCTTCTCGGTAGGGTGCCTCCGCCGGGCGGACATCGGCAGTGCAGTGCAGTGAAATCGCGAACCGAATGATCGGGACATTCGGAACAGAGTTCCCAAAAACGCTTGTGGTCCTCGATTAATTAACATTCTTAAGTCGGGCAAGTAGTGCACAACAGGTGGACCCTCTAGACAGTTGCTTGCTGCTTGTCCGAGTGCCTCTCTCTGGCTTGCGAAACCGTGCCTGTGGCGGCGAAAGTAACCTGAAAGCCAAGAAAGAAGCAAACGAAGCAAAACGTGGTGTGGTCAGTGGTCAGTGAGGATCCCCGCGGAAAGGAAACGCCGAGCCAAACATCGAACAAAAACAACCCGCCACATACACGGCCATCCTCGGGCTCAAGTCGGGGCGGCTAATAATAGTGTGCGACATTAGAACGGTTTCCGCTTTGGGCGGGATGTCGACGGGGTTTAATTTTTGCCGTTGCCGCCGCCACTCACGATCGTCCTTTTTAGTGCCGCGCCCTATCGGTCATCGTTTCTGCTCTGTGTGTTTGGGTGGGTGAAAAGTGGCACGAATTGCGAAGAAATTGCCAGTGGACCAGAGAGTTGGCTGCGACCGGTGTGACCACCATCGGTGCGATGGGTGACGGTGATGATGACGTTTAATGAGCAGCGCGACCCGCGTGTAAATATAAATGTTTGCGTCCATTCTCGCGTCCTCGCGGCACGGCGCAGCGGTCACAGGGAACAGGTTGTCGTACGCACGCGGTGGTCCGTGCCGTCCACGGTCCGTGCTGCGGAGTGATAACTGTGTGCCGGGTGTTGATTTTATTTTAAACCATCGGCCGTCGCTCTGGGGAACTGCAAAGAGAACTGAAGCTGTGCCGTCCTTGATCGCGGACCGATCTCGTTGGTGTGTGTGTGTGGTTTTCTTCCTTCTAAATTTTCCATCTTTTCCCGCTAATCCGATTCACTAGCAGCAGCAGCAGCAGCAGCAACAACAACAGTATCTGGCAGCCGTAAACGATAAGTGAGTGCCAGAGTACCGGAGTGATCCGTAGTGAGTTCCCGAAATACGGCGCGAAAGTGACAGCCAACCGTTTGAGGGCCCTTTAAACGGAGAAAACAAAACAACGAAACAACCAAAATATTGCGGTTCTCTTCGAAACGTCCCGGATCGAAGTGGTTGCGGGGACAGACGACAGAAAACAGCTGATTGTTTCTCGTCGGTGCGTCACGCTTGTATCGCTCGTCGCCCCGATGAGATATGGAATCCAAGTGCCATCGGTGTACCGTGCGGTGGAACGGAGCGATCGCTAGTGCCAGTTAGCGGTTCTAGTAACCCGTCAGAGTCCGTCTCTCGGTGTGCGTGCGGATCGGTGCGTGGCAGGATATAAGTGCGGGAACGTACCCGGTGTCAGACCGAGCCGAGAGAGCCAGAGCAGCAAAGCTCGTGGTGAGTGAGTTCGCGCGTGTCCCAAGTGCTGAGCCAGTGCTGTCGGCTACGAGAGCTGCTGATCAAGCTATCAAGCCACCCGGAGTGAGCGATCGCGAGTTTCGGTTCTCCGCCGTTCGTTCCCGTGACCGGCCCGGTTCCAGTGCA